>NC_086213.1:835000-837500 GCF_035770615.1 Melospiza melodia melodia | reverse complement strand
GGCATTTCAAAAGGAGCGCAGAAGTGCCACAGCATGGCTGCTTTCGCGGCTTTTTCCTTATGAAGAACCGTAATACCCGGCTGATTTACCTTCCTAGGGTTACTGTTAGGCTTAGGCCCTGGGCTAGGATTTTTAAAACTAGGAAGCCCTGTGCTCCAGGCACACTGCAGCTGTTCAAGGCATCCCAAGGGGAGCGCAAAAGTGACACAACTTGGCTGCCTCCACTGCTATTTCCATGAGACCATCCTGAACCATAGGCTGATTTTCCTTCCCTGCGTTGAGGTTTGAGTTACGCCTAGGGTTAGTGTTCTTTTAACCAGAAAGCCCTGAGTTCCAAGAACACAGCAGCTGCCAAGGACTAGCCAAGAAGTGCACAAAAGTACCACAACATGCCTGCCTCCACAGATTTTTCCTTGGGGACATCCCTAATTCCTGGCTGATTTGCCTTTCACGTCGTCGGGTCAGAGTTAGGTAGACCTCGTGCTAGGATATTTAAAATCAGGAAGCCCAGACCTCCAGGCACACTGGAGCTGTGAAAGGCATCCAAAAGAGAGTGCAAAAGTGGCACAACATGGCAGCTTTCACAGCTTTTTCCTTAGTAAGAACCCTAATACCCGGCTGATTTACCTTCCTATGGTTAATGTTTGGCTTAGGCCCTGGGCTAGGATTTTTAAAACTAGGAAGCCCTTAGCTCCAGGCACACTGCAACTGTTCAAGGCATCCCAAGAGGGCCGCAAAAGTGACACAACTTGGCTGCCTCTGCTGCTCTTCTCATGAGTCCATCCCGAAACATAGGCTGATTTTCCTTCCTAGCGTTGAGGTTTGAATTACGCCTAGGGTTAGTGTTCTTTTAACCAGAAAGCCCTGAGTCCCAAGCACACAGCAGCTGCCAAGGACTACCCAAGAAGTGCACAAAAGTACCACAACATGCCTGCCTCCAGAGCTATTTCGTTGGGAACATCCCTAATTCCTGGCTGATTTGCCTTTCACGTCTTCGGGTTGGGGTTAGGTAGGCCTTGTGCTAGGATTTTCAAAGTCAGGAAGCCCAGACCGCCAGGCACACTGGAGCTGTGAAAGGCATCCAAAGGAGAGTTCAAAAGTGCCACAACATGTCTGCTTTCACGGCTTTTTCCTTGACAAGAAGCCTAACACCAGGCTGATTTACATTCCTAGGGTTAGGGTTAGGGTTAGGGTTAGGGTTAGGGTTAGGGTTAGGGTTAGAGTTAGGGTTAGGGTTAGGGTTAGGGTTAGGGTTAGGGTTAGCGTTAGGGTTAGGGTTAGGGTTAGGGTTAGGGTTAGGGTTAGGGTTAGGGTTTAGGGTTAGGGTTAGGGTGAGGGTCAGGGTTAGGGTTAGGGGATAGGGTTAGGTTTAGGGTTAGTGTTAGGGTTAGGGTTAGGGTTAGGGGGTTAGCGTTAGGGTTAGGGTCAGTGTCAGGGTTAGGGGGTTAGGGTTAAGGTTAGGGTTAGGGTCAGGGTTAGGGGGTTAGGGTTAGGGTTACGGTTAGGGTTAGGGTTAGGGTTAGGTTAGGATTAGGGTTAGGGTTAGGGTTAGGGTTAGGATTAGGGTTAGGGTTAGGGTTAGGGTTTGGGTTAGGGTTAGGGTTAGGGTTAGGGTTAGGGTTTGGGTTAGGGTTAGGGTTAGGGTTAGGGGTTAGGGTTAGGGTTAGGGTTAGGGTTTGGGTTAGGGTTACGGGTTAGGGTTAGGGTTAGGGTTAGGGTGTGGGTTAGGGTTAGGGTTTGGGTTAGGGTTAGGGTTAGGGTTAGGGTTAGGGTTTGGGTTAGGGTTAGGGTTAGGGTTAGGGTTGGGTTAGGGTTAGGGTTAGGGTTAGGGTTAGGGTTAGGGTTAGGGTTAGGGTTTGGGTTAGGGTTAGGGTTAGGGTTAGGGTTCAGCCTAGGGCTAGGATATTTTGAACCAGGAAGGCCTGAGTTCCAGGCTTACTGCAGCTGCCAAAGACATCCCAAACGGAGCGCAGAAGTGCCACAACATGGCTGTTTTCACGGCTTTTTCCTTAAAAAGAACCCTAATACCCGGCTGATTTACCTTCCTAGGGTTAATGTTAGGCTTAGGCCCTGGGCTAGGATTTTTAAAACTAGGAAGCCCTTAGCTCCAGGCACACTACAGCTGTTCAAGGCATCCCTATGGGAGCGCAAAAGTGACACAACTTGGCTGCCTCTGCTGCTCTTCTTATGAGTCCATCCCAAACCATAGGCTGATTTTCATTCCTAGCGTTGAGGTTTGAGTTACGCCTAGGTTAGTGTTCTTTGAACCAGAAAGCCCTGAGTTCCAAGAACATAGCAACTGTGAAGGACTACCCAAGAAGTGCACAAAAGTACCACAACATGCCTGCCTCCACAGCTATTTCCTTGGGGACATCCCTAATTCCTGGCTGATTTGCCTTTCTCGTCGTCGGGTTGGGGTTAGGTAGGCCTTGTGCTAGGATTTTCAAAATCAGGAAGCTCAGACCTCCAGGCACACTGGAGCTGTGAAAGGCATCCAAAA
>NC_086213.1:780000-782500 GCF_035770615.1 Melospiza melodia melodia | reverse complement strand
GGAGCGCAGAAGTGCCACAGCATGGCTGCTTTCGCGGCTTTTTCCTTATGAAGAACCGTAATACCCGGCTGATTTACCTTCCTAGGGTTACTGTCAGGCTTAGGCCCTGGGCTAGGATTTTTAAAACTAGGAAGCCCTTAGCTCCAGGCACACTGCAGCTGTTCAAGGCAGCCCAAGGGGAGCGCAAAAGTGACACAACTTGGCTCCCTCTGGTGCTATTTCCATGAGACCATCCTGAACCATAGGCTGATTTTCCTTCCCTGCGTTGAGGTTTGAGTTACGCCTAGGGTTAGTGTTCTTTTAACCAGAAAGCCCTGAGTTCCAAGAACACAGCAGCTGCCAAGGACTAGCCAAGAAGTGCACAAAAGTACCACAACATGCCTGCCTCCACAGATTTTTCCTTGGGGACATCCCTAATTCCTGGCTGATTTGCCTTTCTCGTCGTCGGGTTGGGGTTAGGTAGGCCTTGTGCTAGGATTTTCAAAATCAGGAAGCTCAGACCTCCAGGCACACTGGAGCTGTGAAAGGCATCCAAAAGAGAGTGCAAAAGTGCCACAACATGGCTGCTTTCACAGCTTTTTCCTTGGCACCATCCCTATACCAAGGCTGATTTACATTCCTAGGGTTAGGGCCAGGGTTCAGCCTAGGGCTAGTATTTTTTTAACCAGGAAGCCCTGAGTTCCAGGCTTACGGCAGCTGCTAAAGGCATTTCAAAAGGAGCGCAGAAGTGCCACAGCATGGCTGCTTTCGCGGCTTTTTCCTTATGAAGAACCGTAATACCCGGCTGATTTACCTTCCTAGGGTTACTGTCAGGCTTAGGCCCTGGGCTAGGATTTTTAAAACTAGGAAGCCCTTAGCTCCAGGCACACTGCAGCTGTTCAAGGCAGCCCAAGGGGAGCGCAAAAGTGACACAACTTGGCTCCCTCTGGTGCTATTTCCATGAGACCATCCTGAACCATAGGCTGATTTTCCTTCCCTGCGTTGAGGTTTGAGTTACGCCTAGGGTTAGTGTTCTTTTAACCAGAAAGCCCTGAGTTCCAAGAACACAGCAGCTGCCAAGGACTAGCCAAGAAGTGCACAAAAGTACCACAACATGCCTGCCTCCACAGATTTTTCCTTGGGGACATCCCTAATTCCTGGCTGATTTGCCTTTCACGTCGTCGGGTCAGAGTTAGGTAGACCTCGTGCTAGGATATTTAAAATCAGGAAGCCCAGACCTCCAGGCACACTGGAGCTGTGAAAGGCATCCAAAAGAGAGTGCAAAAGTGGCACAACATGGCAGCTTTCACAGCTTTTTCCTTAGGAAGAACCCTAATACCCGGCTGATTTACCTTCCTATGGTTAATGTTAGGCTTAGGCCCTGGGCTAGGATTTTTAAAACTAGGAAGCCCTTAGCTCCAGGCACACTGCAACTGTTCAAGGCATCCCAAGAGGGCCGCAAAAGTGACACAACTTGGCTGCCTCTGCTGCTCTTCTCATGAGTCCATCCCGAAACATAGGCTGATTTTCCTTCCTAGCGTTGAGGTTTGAATTACGCCTAGGGTTAAGGTCTTTGAACCAGAAAATCCTGAGTCACAAGCACACAGCAGCTGCCAAGGACTACCCAAGAAGTGCACAAAAGTACCACAACATGCCTGCCTCCAGAGCTATTTCGTTGGGAACATCCCTAATTCCTGGCTGATTTGCCTTTCACGTCGTCGGGTTGGGGTTAGGTAGGCCTTGTGCTAGGATTTTCAAAGTCAGGAAGCCCAGACCTCCAGGCACACTGGAGCTGTGAAAGGCATCCAAAAGAGAGTTCAAAAGTGCCACAACATGTCTGCTTTCACGGCTTTTTCCTTGGCAAGAAGCCTAACACCAGGCTGATTTACATTCCTAGGGTTAGGGTTAGGGTTAGGGTTAGGGTTAGGGTTAGCGTTAGAGTTAGGGTTAGGGTTAGGGTTAGGGTTAGGGTTAGGGTTAGCGTTAGGGTTAGGGTTAGGGTTAGGGTTAGGGCTTGGGTTAGGGTTAGGGTTAGGTTTAGGGTTAGGGTTAGGGTTAGGGTTAGGGTTAGGGTTAGGGTTAGGGTTAGGGTTAGGGCCGTTAGGGTTAGGGTTAGGGTTAGGGTTAGGATTTGGGTTAGGGTTAGGGTTAGGGTTAGGGTTAGGGTTAGGGCCGTTAGGGTTAGGGTTAGGGCCATTAGGGTTAGGGTTAGGGTTAGGGTTAGGGTTAGGGTTAGGGTTAGGGTTAGGGTTTAGGGTTAGGGTTAGGGTTAGGGTTAGGGTTAGGGTTAGGGGATAGGGTTAGGGTTAGGGTTAGGGTTAGGGTTAGGGTTAGGGTTAGGGGGTTTGCGTTAGGGTTAGGGTCAGTGTCAGTGTTAGGGGGTTAGGGTTAAGGTTAGGGTTAGGGTCTGGGTTAGGGGGTTAGGGTTAGGGTTACGGTTAGGGTTAGGGTTAGGGTTAGGTTAGGATTACGTTTAGGGTTAGCGTTAGGGTTAGGGTTAGGGTTAGGGTTAGGGTTTGGG
>NC_086213.1:655000-665000 GCF_035770615.1 Melospiza melodia melodia | reverse complement strand
CCGGCTGATTTACCTTCCTAGGGTTAATGTTTGGCTTAGGCCCTGGGCTAGGATTTTTAAAACTAGGAAGCCCTTAGCTCCAGGCACACTACAGCTGTTCAAGGCATCCCTATGGGAGCGCAAAAGTGACACAACTTGGCTGCCTCTGCTGCTCTTCTTATGAGTCCATCCCAAACCATAGGCTGATTTTCATTCCTAGCGTTGAGGTTTGAGTTACGCCTAGGTTAGTGTTCTTTGAACCAGAAAGCCCTGAGTTCCAAGAACATAGCAGCTGTGAAGGACTACCCAAGAAGTGCACAAAAGTACCACAACATGCCTGCCTCCACAGCTATTTCCTTGGGGACATCCCTAATTCCTGGCTGATTTGCCTTTCTCGTCGTCGGGTTGGGGTTAGGTAGACCTCGTGCTAGGATTTTCAAAATCAGGAAGCCCAGACCTCCAGGCACACTGGAGCTGTGAAAGGCATCCAAAAGAGAGTGCAAAAGTGCCACAACATGTCTGCTTTCACAGCTTTTTCCTTGGCACCATCCCTATACCTAGGCTGATTTATCTGCCTAGGGTTAGGGCCAGGGTTCAGCCTAGGGCTAGTATTTTTTTAACCAGGAAGCCCTGAGTTCCAGGCTTACGGCAGCTGCTAAAGGCATTTCAAAAGGAGCGCAGAAGTGCCACAGCATGGCTGCTTTCGCGGCTTTTTCCTTATGAAGAACCGTAATACCCGGCTGATTTACCTTCCTAGGGTTACTGTCAGGCTTAGGCCCTGGGCTAGGATTTTTAAAACTAGGAAGCCCTTAGCTCCAGGCACACTGCAGCTGTTCAAGGCAGCCCAAGGGGAGCGCAAAAGTGACACAACTTGGCTCCCTCTGGTGCTATTTCCATGAGACCATCCTGAACCATAGGCTGATTTTCCTTCCCTGCGTTGAGGTTTGAGTTACGCCTAGGGTTAGTGTTCTTTTAACCAGAAAGCCCTGAGTTCCAAGAACACAGCAGCTGCCAAGGACTAGCCAAGAAGTGCACAAAAGTACCACAACATGCCTGCCTCCACAGATTTTTCCTTGGGGACATCCCTAATTCCTGGCTGATTTGCCTTTCACGTCGTCGGGTCAGAGTTAGGTAGACCTCGTGCTAGGATATTTAAAATCAGGAAGCCCAGACCTCCAGGCACACTGGAGCTGTGAAAGGCATCCAAAAGAGAGTGCGAAAGTGGCACAACATGGCAGCTTTCACAGCTTTTTCCTTAGTAAGAACCCTAATACCCGGCTGATTTACCTTCCTATGGTTAATGTTAGGCTTAGGCCCTGGGCTAGGATTTTTAAAACTAGGAAGCCCTTAGCTCCAGGCACACTGCAACTGTTCAAGGCATCCCAAGAGGGCCGCAAAAGTGACACAACTTGGCTGCCTCTGCTGCTCTTCTCATGAGTCCATCCCGAACCATAGGCTGATTTTCCTTCCTAGCGTTGAGGTTTGAATTACGCCTAGGGTTAAGGTTCTTTGAACCAGAAAATCCTGAGTCCCAAGCACACAGCAGCTGCCAAGGACTACCCAAGAAGTGCACAAAAGTACCACAACATGCCTGCCTCCAGAGCTATTTCGTTGGGGACATCCCTAATTCCTGGCTGATTTGCCTTTCACGTCTTCGGGTTGGGGTTAGGTAGGCCTTGTGCTAGGATTTTCAAAGTCAGGAAGCCCAGACCTCCAGGCACACTGGAGCTGTGAAAGGCATCCAAAAGAGAGTTCAAAAGTGCTACAACATGTCTGCTTTCACGGCTTTTTCCTTGGCAAGAAGCCTAACACCAGGCTGATTTACATTCCTAGGGTTAGGGTTAGGGTTAGGGTTAGGGTTAGAGTAAGGGTTAGGGTTTGGGTTAGGGTTAGGGTTAGGGTTAGGGTTAGGGTTTGGGTTAGGGTTAGGGTTAGGGTTAGGGTTAGGGTTAGGGTTAGGGTTAGGGTTAGGTTTAGGGTTAGGGGTTAGGGTTAGGGTTAGGGTTAGGGTTAGGGTTAGGGTTAGGGGTTAGGGTTAGGGTTAGGGTTAGGGTTAGGGTTAGGGTTAGGGTTAGGGTTAGGGTTCGGGTTAGTGTTAGGGTTAGGGTTAGGGTTAGCGTTAGGGTTAGGGTTAGGGTTAGGGTTAGGGCTTGGGTTAGGGTTAGGGTTAGGGTTAGGGTTAGGGTTAGGGCCCTTAGGGTTAGTGTTAGGGTTAGGGTTAGGGTTAGGATTTGGGTTAGGGTTAGGGTTAGGGTTAGGGTTAGGGTTAGGGGTTAGGGTTAGGGTTAGGGTTAGGGTTAGGGTTAGGGTTGTTAGGGTTAAGGTTAGGGCCATTAGGGTTAGGGTTAGGGTTAGGGTTAGGGTTCGGGTTAGGGTTTAGGGTTAGAGTTAGGGTTAGGGTTAGGGTTAGGGTTACGGTTAGGGGTTAGGGTTAGGTTTAGGGTTAGGGTTAGGGTAAGGGTTAGGGTTTGGGTTAGGGTTAGGGTTAGGGTTAGGGGGTTAGGGTTAGGGTTTGGATCAGGGCCAGGGTTAGGGGGTTAGGTTTAGGGTTAGGGTTAGGGTCAGGGTTAGGGGGTTAGGGTTAGGGTTAGAGTCAGGGTTAGGGGGTTAGGGTTAGGGTTAGGGATAGGGTTAGTGTTTCGTTAGGGTTAGGGTTAGGTTTAGATTTAGGGTTAGGGTTAGGGTTAGGGTTATGGTTAGGGTTAGGTTTAGGGTTAGGGTTAGGGTTAGGGTTCAGCCTAGGGCTAGGATATTTTGAACCAGGAAGGCCTGAGTTCCAGGCTTACTGCAGCTGCCAAAGACATCCCAAACGGAGCGCAGAAGTGCCACAACATGGCTGTTTTCGCGGCTTTTCCTTAAAAAGAACCCTAATACCCGGCTGATTTACCTTCCTAGGGTTAATGTTTGGCTTAGGCCCTGGGCTAGGATTTTTAAAACTAGGAAGCCCTTAGCTCCAGGCACACTACAGCTGTTCAAGGCATCCCTATGGGAGCGCAAAAGTGACACAACTTGGCTGCCTCTGCTGCTCTTCTTATGAGTCCATCCCAAACCATAGGCTGATTTTCATTCCTAGCGTTGAGGTTTGAGTTACGCCTAGGTTAGTGTTCTTTGAACCAGAAAGCCCTGAGTTCCAAGAACATAGCAGCTGTGAAGGACTACCCAAGAAGTGCACAAAAGTACCACAACATGCCTGCCTCCACAGCTATTTCCTTGGGGACATCCCTAATTCCTGGCTGATTTGCCTTTCTCGTCGTCGGGTTGGGGTTAGGTAGACCTCGTGCTAGGATATTTAAAATCAGGAAGCCCAGACCTCCAGGCACACTGGAGCTGTGAAAGGCATCCAAAAGAGAGTGCAAAAGTGCCACAACATGTCTGCTTTCACAGCTTTTTCCTTGGCACCATCCCTATACCTAGGCTGATTTATCTGCCTAGGGTTAGGGCCAGGGTTCAGCCTAGGGCTAGTATTTTTTTAACCAGGAAGCCCTGAGTTCCAGGCTTACGGCAGCTGCTAAAGGCATTTCAAAAGGAGCGCAGAAGTGCCACAGCATGGCTGCTTTCGCGGCTTTTTCCTTATGAAGAACCGTAATACCCGGCTGATTTACCTTCCTAGGGTTACTGTCAGGCTTAGGCCCTGGGCTAGGATTTTTAAAACTAGGAAGCCCTTAGCTCCAGGCACACTGCAGCTGTTCAAGGCAGCCCAAGGGGAGCGCAAAAGTGACACAACTTGGCTCCCTCTGGTGCTATTTCCATGAGACCATCCTGAACCATAGGCTGATTTTCCTTCCCTGCGTTGAGGTTTGAGTTACGCCTAGGGTTAGTGTTCTTTTAACCAGAAAGCCCTGAGTTCCAAGAACACAGCAGCTGCCAAGGACTAGCCAAGAAGTGCACAAAAGTACCACAACATGCCTGCCTCCACAGATTTTTCCTTGGGGACATCCCTAATTCCTGGCTGATTTGCCTTTCACGTCGTCGGGTCAGAGTTAGGTAGACCTCGTGCTAGGATATTTAAAATCAGGAAGCCCAGACCTCCAGGCACACTGGAGCTGTGAAAGGCATCCAAAAGAGAGTGCAAAAGTGGCACAACATGGCAGCTTTCACAGCTTTTTCCTTAGTAAGAACCCTAATACCCGGCTGATTTACCTTCCTATGGTTAATGTTAGGCTTAGGCCCTGGGCTAGGATTTTTAAAACTAGGAAGCCCTTAGCTCCAGGCACACTGCAACTGTTCAAGGCATCCCAAGAGGGCCGCAAAAGTGACACAACTTGGCTGCCTCTGCTGCTCTTCTCATGAGTCCATCCCGAAACATAGGCTGATTTTCCTTCCTAGCGTTGAGGTTTGAATTACGCCTAGGGTTAAGGTTCTTTGAACCAGAAAATCCTGAGACCCAAGCACACAGCAGCTGCCAAGGACTACCCAAGAAGTGCACAAAAGTACCACAACATGCCTGCCTCCAGAGCTATTTCGTTGGGAACATCCCTAATTCCTGGCTGATTTGCCTTTCACGTCTTCGGGTTGGGGTTAGGTAGGCCTTGTGCTAGGATTTTCAAAGTCAGGAAGCCCAGACGTCCAGGCACACTGGAGCTGTGAAAGGCATCCAAAAGAGAGTTCAAAAGTGCCACAACATGTCTGCTTTCACGGCTTTTTCCTTGGCAAGAAGCCTAACACCAGGCTGATTTACATTCCTAGGGTTAGGGTTAGGGTTAGGGTTAGGGTTAGGGTTAGGGTTAGGGCCATTAGGGTTAGGGTTAGGGTTAGGGTAGGGTTAAGGTTAGGGTTTGGGTTAGGGTTAGGGTTAGGGTTAGGGTTAGGGTTAGGGTTAGGGGTTAGGGTTAGGGTTAGGGTTAGGGTTAGGTTTAGGGTTAGGGGTTAGGGTTAGGGTTAGGGTTAGGGTTAGGGTTAGGGTTAGGGTTAGGGCCGTTAGGGTTAGGGTTAGGTCCATTAGGGTTAGGGTTAGGGTTAGGGTTAGGGTTAGGGGTTAGGGTTAGGGTTAGGTTTAGGGTTAGGGTTAGGGTTTAGGGTTAGGGTTAGGTTTAGGGTTCAGCCTAGGGCTAGGATTTTTGAACCAGGAAGGCCTGAGTTCCAGGCTTACTGCAGCTGCCAAAGACATCCCAAACGGAGCGCAGAAGTGCCACAACATGGCTGTTTTCACGGCTTTTTCCTTAAAAAGAACCCTAATACCCGGCTGATTTACCTTCCTAGGGTTAATGTTAGGCTTAGGCCCTGGGCTAGGATTTTTAAAACTAGGAAGCCCTTAGCTCCAGGCACACTACAGCTGTTCAAGGCATCCCTATGGGAGCGCAAAAGTGACACAACTTGGCTGCCTCTGCTGCTCTTCTTATGAGTCCATCCCAAACCATAGGCTGATTTTCATTCCTAGCGTTGAGGTTTGAGTTACGCCTAGGTTAGTGTTCTTTGAACCAGAAAGCCCTGAGTTCCAAGAACATAGCAACTGTGAAGGACTACCCAAGAAGTGCACAAAAGTACCACAACATGCCTGCCTCCACAGCTATTTCCTTGGGGACATCCCTAATTCCTGGCTGATTTGCCTTTCTCGTCGTCGGGTTGGGGTTAGGTAGGCCTTGTGCTAGGATTTTCAAAATCAGGAAGCCCAGACCTCCAGGCACACTGGAGCTGTGAAAGGCATCCAAAAGAGAGTGCAAAAGTGCCACAACATGGCTGCTTTCACAGCTTTTTCCTTGGCACCATCCCTATACCTAGGCTGATTTATCTGCCTAGGGTTAGGGCCAGGGTTCAGCCTAGGGCTTGTATTTTTTTAACCAGGAAGCCCTGAGTTCCAGGCTTACGGCAGCTGCTAAAGGCATTTCAAAAGGAGCGCAGAAGTGCCACAGCATGGCTGCTTTCGCGGCTTTTTCCTTATGAAGAACCGTAATACCCGGCTGATTTACCTTCCTAGGGTTACTGTCAGGCTTAGGCCCTGGGCTAGGATTTTTAAAACTAGGAAGCCCTTAGCTCCAGGCACACTGCAGCTGTTCAAGGCAGCCCAAGGGGAGCGCAAAAGTGACACAACTTGGCTGCCTCCACTGCTATTTCCATGAGACCATCCTGAACCATAGGCTGATTTTCCTTCCCTGCGTTGAGGTTTGAGTTACGCCTAGGTTAGTGTTCTTTGAACCAGAAAGCCCTGAGTTCCAAGAACACAGCAGCTGCCAAGGACTACCCAAGAAGTGCACAAAAGTACCACAACATGCCTGCCTCCACAGATTTTTCCTTGGGGACATCCCTAATTCCTGGCTGATTTGCCTTTCACGTCGTCGGGTCAGAGTTAGGTAGACCTCGTGCTAGGATATTTAAAATCAGGAAGCCCAGACCTCCAGGCACACTGGAGCTGTGAAAGGCATCCAAAAGAGAGTGCAAAAGTGGCACAACATGGCAGCTTTCACAGCTTTTTCCTTAGTAAGAACCCTAATACCCGGCTGATTTACCTTCCTATGGTTAATGTTAGGCTTAGGCCCTGGGCTAGGATTTTTAAAACTAGGAAGCCCTTAGCTCCAGGCACACTGCAACTGTTCAAGGCATCCCAAGAGGGCCGCAAAAGTGACACAACTTGGCTGCCTCTGCTGCTCTTCTCATGAGTCCATCCCGAACCATAGGCTGATTTTCCTTCCTAGCGTTGAGGTTTGAATTACGCCTAGGGTTAAGGTTCTTTGAACCAGAAAATCCTGAGTCCCAAGCACACAGAAGCTGCCAAGGACTACCCAAGAAGTGCACAAAAGTACCACAACATGCCTGCCTCCAGAGCTATTTCGTTGGGAACATCCCTAATTCCTGGCTGATTTGCCTTTCACGTCTTCGGGTTGGGGTTAGGTAGGCCTTGTGCTAGGATTTTCAAAGTCAGGAAGCCCAGACGTCCAGGCACACTGGAGCTGTGAAAGGCATCCAAAAGAGAGTTCAAAAGTGCCACAACATGTCTGCTTTCACGGCTTTTTCCTTGGCAAGAAGCCTAACACCAGGCTGATTTACATTCCTAGGGTTAGGGTTAGGGTTAGGGTTAGGGTTAGGGTTAGGGTTAGGGTTAGGGACATTAGGGATAGGGTTAGGGTTAGGGTTAGGGTTAGGGTTAGGGTTAGTGTTAGGGTTAGGGTTAGGGTTAGGGTTAGGGTTAGGGGTTAGGGTTAGGGTTAGGGTTTAGGGTTAGGGTTAGGGTTAGGGTTAGGGTTAGGGGTTAGGGTTAGGGTTAGGGTTAGGGTTAGGGTTAGGGTTAGGGTTAGGGCCGTTAGGGTTAGGGTTAGGTCCATTAGGGTTAGGGTTAGGTTTAGGGTTAGGGTTAGGGTTAGGGTTAGGGGTTAGGGTTTGGGTTAGGGTTAGGGTTTAGGGTTAGGGTTAGGGTTTAGGGTTAGGGTTAGGGTTAGGGTTAGGGTTAGCTTTAGGGTTCAGCCTAGGGCTAGGATATTTTGAACCAGGAAGGCCTGAGTTCCAGGCTTACTGCAGCTGCCAAAGACATCCCAAACGGAGCGCAGAAGTGCCACAACATGGCTGTTTTCACGGCTTTTTCCTTAAAAAGAACCCTAATACCCGGCTGATTTACCTTCCTAGGGTTAATGTTAGGCTTAGGCCCTGGGCTAGGATTTTTAAAACTAGGAAGCCCTTAGCTCCAGGCACACTACAGCTGTTCAAGGCATCCCTATGGGAGCGCAAAAGTGACACAACTTGGCTGCCTCTGCTGCTCTTCTTATGAGTCCATCCCAAACCATAGGCTGATTTTCATTCCTAGCGTTGAGGTTTGAGTTACGCCTAGGTTAGTGTTCTTTGAACCAGAAAGCCCTGAGTTCCAAGAACATAGCAACTGTGAAGGACTACCCAAGAAGTGCACAAAAGTACCACAACATGCCTGCCTCCACAGCTATTTCCTTGGGGACATCCCTAATTCCTGGCTGATTTGCCTTTCTCGTCGTCGGGTTGGGGTTAGGTAGGCCTTGTGCTAGGATTTTCAAAATCAGGAAGCCCAGACCTCCAGGCACACTGGAGCTGTGAAAGGCATCCAAAAGAGAGTGCAAAAGTGCCACAACATGTCTGCTTTCACAGCTTTTTCCTTGGCACCATCCCTATACCTAGGCTGATTTATCTGCCTAGGGTTAGGGCCAGGGTTCAGCCTAGGGCTAGTATTTTTTTAACCAGGAAGCCCTGAGTTCCAGGCTTACGGCAGCTGCTAAAGGCATTTCAAAAGGAGCGCAGAAGTGCCACAGCATGGCTGCTTTCGCGGCTTTTTCCTTATGAAGAACCGTAATACCCGGCTGATTTACCTTCCTAGGGTTACTGTCAGGCTTAGGCCCTGGGCTAGGATTTTTAAAACTAGGAAGCCCTTAGCTCCAGGCACACTGCAGCTGTTCAAGGCAGCCCAAGGGGAGCGCAAAAGTGACACAACTTGGCTCCCTCTGGTGCTATTTCCATGAGACCATCCTGAACCATAGGCTGATTTTCCTTCCCTGCGTTGAGGTTTGAGTTACGCCTAGGGTTAGTGTTCTTTTAACCAGAAAGCCCTGAGTTCCAAGAACACAGCAGCTGCCAAGGACTAGCCAAGAAGTGCACAAAAGTACCACAACATGCCTGCCTCCACAGATTTTTCCTTGGGGACATCCCTAATTCCTGGCTGATTTGCCTTTCACGTCTTCGGGTTGGGGTTAGGTAGGCCTTGTGCTAGGATTTTCAAAGTCAGGAAGCCCAGACCTCCAGGCACACTGGAGCTGTGAAAGGAATCCAAAAGAGAGTTCAAAAGTGCCACAACATGTCTGCTTTCACGGCTTTTTCCTTGGCAAGAAGCCTAACACCATGCTGATTTACATTCCTAGGGTTAGGGTTAGGGTTAGGGTTAGGGTTAGGGTTAGGGGTTAGGGTTAGGGTTAGGGTTAGGGTTAGGGTTAGGGTTAGGGTTAGGCGTTAGGGTTAGGGTTAGTGTTAGGGTTAGGGTTAGGGTTAGGGCGGTTAGGGTTAGGGTTAGGTCCATTAGGGTTAGGGTTAGGGTTTAGAGTTAGGGTTAGGGGTTAGGGTTAGGGTTAGGGGTTAGGGTTAGGGTTAGGGTTAGGGTTAGGGTTAGGGTTAGGGCCGTTAGGGTTAGGGTTAGGTCCATTAGGGTTAGGGTTAGGGTTAGGGTTAGGGTTAGGGTTAGGGTTAGGGGTTAGGGTTTGGGTTAGTGTTAGGGTTTAGGGTTAGGGTTAGGGTTTAGGTTTAGGGTTAGGGTTAGGGTTAGGGTTAGCTTTAGGGTTCAGCCTAGGGCTAGGATATTTTGAACCAGGAAGGCCTGAGTTCCAGGCTTACTGCAGCTGCCAAAGACATCCCAAACGGAGCGCAGAAGTGCCACAACATGGCTGTTTTCACGGCTTTTTCCTTAAAAAGAACCCTAATACCCAGCTGATTTACCTTCCTAGGGTTAATGTTTGGCTTAGGCCCTGGGCTAGGATTTTTAAAACTAGGAAGCCCTTAGCTCCAGGCACACTACAGCTGTTCAAGGCATCCCTATGGGAGCGCAAAAGTGACACAACTTGGCTGCCTCTGCTGCTCTTCTTATGAGTCCATCCCAAACCATAGGCTGATTTTCATTCCTAGCGTTGAGGTTTGAGTTACGCCTAGGTTAGTGTTCTTTGAACCAGAAAGCCCTGAGTTCCAAGAACATAGCAGCTGTGAAGGACTACCCAAGAAGTGCACAAAAGTACCACAACATGCCTGCCTCCACAGCTATTTCCTTGGGGACATCCCTAATTCCTGGCTGATTTGCCTTTCTCGTCGTCGAGTTGGGGTTAGGTAGGCCTTGTGCTAGGATTTTCAAAATCAGGAAGCCCAGACCTCCAGGCACACTGGAGCTGTGAAAGGCATCCAAAAGAGAGTGCAAAAGTGCCACAACATGGCTGCTTTCACAGCTTTTTCCTTGGCACCATCCCTATACCAAGGCTGATTTATCTGCCTAGGGTTAGGGCCAGGGTTCAGCCTAGGGCTAGTATTTTTTTAACCAGGAAGCCCTGAGTTCCAGGCTTACGGCAGCTGCTAAAGGCATTTCAAAAGGAGCGCA
>NC_086213.1:300000-565000 GCF_035770615.1 Melospiza melodia melodia | reverse complement strand
AGGGTTAGGGTTAGGGCCGTTAGGGTTAGGGTTAGGGTTAGGGTTAGGGTTAGGGTTAGGATTTGGGTTAGGGTTAGTGTTAGGGTTAGGGTTAGGTTTAGGAGTTAGGGTTAGGGTTAGGGTTAGGGTTAGGGTTAGGGTTAGGGTTAGGGTTAGGGCCGTTAGGGTTAGGGCTAGGGCCATTAGGGTTAGGGTTAGGGTTAGGGTTAGGGTTAGGTAAGGATTAGGGTTAGGGTTAGGTTTAGGGTTAGGGTTAGTGTTAGGGTTAGGGTTAGGGTTAGGGGTTAGGGTTAGGTTTAGGGTTAGGGTTAGGGTTAGGGTTAGGGTTAGGGTTAGGGTTAGGGTTAGGTGGTTAGGGTTAGGGTTAGGGTCAGGGTCAGGGTTAGGGGGTTAGGGTTAAAGTTAGGGTTAGGGTCAGGGTTAGGGGGTTAGGGTTAGGGTTAGGGTTAGGGTCAGGTTTAGGGGGTTAGGGTTAGGGTTAGGGTTAGGGTTAGGGTTAGGGTTTGGTTAGGATTAGGGTTAGGGTTAGGGTTAGGGTTAGGGTTTGGTTAGGGTTAGGGTTAGGGTTAGGGTTAGGGTTAGGGTTAGGGTTAGGGTTAGGGTTAGGGTTACGGTTAGGGTTAGGGTTAGGGTTAGGGTTAGGGTTAGATTTTGGGTTAGGGTTAGGGTTAGGGTTAGGGTTAGGTGTTAGGGTTAGGGTTAGGGTTAGGGTTAGGGTTAGGGGTTAGGGTTAGGGTTAGGGTTAGTGTTAGGGTTAGGGTTAGGGTTAGGGTTTAGGGTTAGGGTTAGGGTTAGGGTTAGGGTTAGGGTTAGGGTTAGGGTTAGGGTTAGGGTTAAGGTTAGGTTTAGGGTTAGGGTTAGGGTTAGGGTTAGGGTTTGGTTAGGGTTAGGGTTAGGGTTAGGGTTAGGGTTAGGGTTAGGGGTTAGGGTTAGGGTTAGGGTTAGGGTTAGGGTTTAGGGTTAGGGTTTAGGGTTAGGGTTAGGGTTAGGGTTAGGGTTAGGGTTAGGGTTCAGCCTAGGGCTAGGATATTTTGAACCAGGAAGGCCTGAGTTCCAGGCTTACTGCAGCTGCCAAAGACATCCCAAACGGAGCGCAGAAGTGCCACAACATGGCTGTTTTCACGGCTTTTTCCTTAAAAAGAACCCTAATACCCGGCTGATTTACCTTCCTAGGGTTAATGTTAGGCTTAGGCCCTGGGCTAGGATTTTTAAAACTAGGAAGCCCTTAGCTCCAGGCACACTACAGCTGTTCAAGGCATCCCTATGGGAGCGCAAAAGTGACACAACTTGGCTGCCTCTGCTGCTCTTCTTATGAGTCCATCCCAAACCATAGGCTGATTTTCATTCCTAGCGTTGAGGTTTGAGTTACGCCTAGGTTAGTGTTCTTTGAACCAGAAAGCCCTGAGTTCCAAGAACATAGCAACTGTGAAGGACTACCCAAGCAGTGCACAAAAGTACCACAACATGCCTGCCTCCACAGCTATTTCCTTGGGGACATCCTTAATTCCTGGCTGATTTGCCTTTCTCGTCGTCGGGTTGGGGTCAGGTAGGCCTTGTGCTAGGATTTTCAAAATCAGGAAGCCCAGACCTCCAGGCACACTGGAGCTGTGAAAGGCATCCAAAAGAGAGTGCAAAAGTGCCACAACATGTCTGCTTTCACAGCTTTTTCCTTGGCACCACCCCGCTTCTGCATGGCAGATTGCAGGAGCTACTTAGTACTATCAAACCAGCCCGACTTGGCACTGGTGACACCTCTGGTCTGGGAACCATCCTGCCTATCGTGGATTTTCAGGGGCCAGCCGGCCACTCTCAGCCATATGCCCCCAAAAACAAACCACGGCCCTTTTCTCTGGCAAACAAAACTTAACTGCCCCTCTTCTGGATGGCAAATTTTAGGACGCACTTTGTACTACGAAAACCGCCCTACGTGGCACTGGTGCCACCTTGTGTCAGGGAACCATCCTGCATATCGGGCTTTTTAAGGAGCCAGCCGGCCACGCCCAGCCATATACCCCCAAAAACAAACCACGGACCATTTCTCTTGGAAACAAAAATCCGCTGCCCCGCGTCTGGATGGCAGATTGCAGGAGCCACTTTGCACCATCAAACCAGCCCGACTTGGCACTGGTGCCACCTTGGGTCTGGGAACAATCCTGCATATCGTGGATTCTAAGGAGCCAGCCGGCCACTCCCAGCCACAGGCCCCCAAATACAAACAACGGCGCTTTTCCCTGGAAAACAAAATTCGCCTGCCAGCTTTTTGATGGCAGATTGCAGGAGCCACTTGGTACTATCAAATCATCCCAACTTGGCACTGGTGCCACTATGGGTCTGGGAACCATCCTGCCTATTGTAGCATTTCAGGAGCCAGCTGGTCACTCCCAGCCATAGGCCCCCAGACACAAACCTCGGACCGTTTCCCTGGCAAACAAAATTAAGCTGCCCCGATTCTGGATGGCAGATTGCAGGAGCCACTTGGTAGTGTCAAAACAGCCCGACTTGGCACTGGTGCCACCTTGGGTCTGGGAACCATCCTGCGTATCGTGGATTCAAAGCAGCCACCCGACCACTCCGTGCCACAGGCGCCCAAACACAAACAACGGCGCTTTTCCCTGGAAAACAAAACTCGCCTGCCAACTTTTTGATGGCAGATTGCAGGAGCCACTTGGTACTATCAAACCAGCCCAACTTGGCACTGGTGCCACCATGGGTCTGGTCACCATCCTGCCTATCGTAGCTTTTCAGGAGCCAGCCGGTCACTCCCAGCCATAGACCCCCAGACAAAATCCTCGGCCCGTTTCCCTGGAAAACAAAAGTAAGCTGCCCCGATTCTGGATGGCAGATTGCAGGAGCCACTTGGTAGTATCAAACCAGCCCAACTTGGCACTGGTGCCACCATGTGTCTGGTAAACATCCTGCCTATCGTAGCTTTTCAGGAGCCAGCCGGTCACTCCCTGCCATAGGCCCCCAGACACAAACCTCGGCCCGTTTCCCTGGCAAACAAAAGTAAGCTACCGCGCTTTTGGATGGCAGATTGCACGAGCCACTTGGTACTATCAAACCAGCCCGACTTGGCCCTGGTGCCACCTTGGCTCTGGGAACCATGCTGCGTAACGTAGATTCTACGAGGACAGGTGGCCACTCCCAGCCACAGGCCTCTAAACAAAAACAACGGCGCTTTTCCCTGGAAAACAAAACTCGCCTGCCAACTTTTTGATGGCAGATTGCAGGAGCCACTTGGTAATATGAAATCAGCCCGACTTGGCACTGGTGCCACCATGGGTCTGGTCACCATCCTGCCTATCGTAGCTTTTCAGGAGCCAGCCGGTCACTCCCAGCCATAGGCCCCCAGACAAATACCTCGGCCCGTTTCCCTGGCAAACAAAAGTAAGCTGCCCCGCTTCTGGATGGCAGATTGCAGGAGCCACATGGTACTATCAAACCAGGCCAACATGGCACTGGTGCCACCTTGGGTCTGGGAACCATCCTGCCTATCGTGGATTTTCAGGGGCCAGCCGGCCACTCTCAGCCATATGCCCCCAAACACATACCACCGCCATT
This sequence comes from Melospiza melodia melodia, assembly GCF_035770615.1. Lineage (NCBI taxonomy): Eukaryota > Metazoa > Chordata > Aves > Passeriformes > Passerellidae > Melospiza > Melospiza melodia. The sequence goes on along the minus strand of NC_086213.1, from coordinate 561,439 downwards.
TTCTCTGGCAAACAAAACTCAACTGCCCCGCTTCTGGATGGCAAATTGCAGGACGCACTTGGTACTATCAAACCAGCACGACTTGGCACTGGTGCCACCTTGGGTCTGGGAACCATCCTGCGTATCGTGGATTCTAAGGAGCCAGCTGGCCACTCCCAGCCACAGGCCCCAAAACACACACAACGGTGCTTTTCCCTGGAAAACAAAACTCACCTGCCAAACTTTTGATGGCAGATTGCAGGAGCCACTTGGTACTATCAAACCAGCCCAACTTGGCACTGGTGCCACCATGGGTCTGGTCACCATCCTGCCTATGGTAGCTTTTCAAGAGCCAGCCAGCCACCCCCAGCCAGAGGCCCCCAGACAAATATTTCGGCCCGTTTCCCTGGCAAACAAAAGTAAGCTACCCCGCTTCTGGATGGCAGATTGCAGGAGCCACTTTGCACCATCAAACCAGCCCAACTTGGCACTGGTGCCACCTCTGGTCTGGGAACCATCCTGCGTATCGTGGGTTCTAAGGAGCCAGCTGGCCACTCCCAGCCACAGGCCCCCAAACACAAACAACGGCGCTTTTCCCTGGAAAACAAAACTCGCCTGCCAACTTTTGGATGGCAGATTGCAGGAGCCACTTGGTACTATCAAACCAGCCCAACTTGGCACTGGTGCCACCATGGGTCTGGTCACCATCCTGCCTATCGTAGCTTTTCAGGAGCCAGCCGGTCACTCCCAGCCATAGGCCCCCAAACAAATACCTCGGCCCGTTTCCCTGGCAAACAAAAGTAAGCTGCCCCGCTTCTGGATGGCAGATTGCAGGAGCCACATGGTACTATCAAACCAGGCCAACATGGCACTGGTGCCACCTTGGCTCTGGGAACCATCCTGCCTATCGTGGATTTTCAGGGGCCAGCCGGCCACTCCCAGCCACAAGCCCCCAAACACATACCACCGCCCTTTTCTCTGGCAAACAAAACTCCTCTGCCCCTCTTCTGGATGGCAAATTGCAGGACGCACTTGGTACTATCAAACCAGCACGACTTGGCACTGGTGCCACCTTGGGTCTGGGAACCATCCTGCGTATTGTGGATTGTCAGGAGCCAGCTGAACACTCTCGGCCACAGACCCCAATCAAAAACAACGGCCCGTTTCACAGGCAAACAAAACTCAGCTGCCCCGCTTCTGGATGGGAGATTGCAGGAGGCACTTGACACTGTGAAACCAGCCCCACTTGGCACTGGTGCCACCTTGGGTCTGGGAACCATGCTGCGTATCATGGATTTTCAGGAGCCAGCCGGCCACTCCCAGCCATAGGCCCCCAAACAAAAACCACAGCCTTTTTCTCTGGCAAACAAAATTCAGCTGCCCCACTTCTGGATGGCAGATTGCAGGAGCCACTTGGGACTATCACACCAGCACAACATGGCACTGGTGCCACCTTGGATCTGGGAACCCTCCTTCCTATCGTGGATTTTCAGGGGCCAGCCAGTCACTCTCAGCCATAGGCCGCAAACACAAACCACGGCCCTTTTCTCTGGAAAACAAAACTCAACTGCCCCTCTTCTGGATGGCAGATTGCAGGAGCCACTGGGTACTATGAAACCAGCCCTACTTGGCACTGGTGCCACCTTGGGTCTGGGAACCATGCTGCGTATCATGGATTTTCAGGAGCCAGCCGTCCACTGCCAGCCACAGGCCCCCAAATACAAACAACGGCGCTTTTCTCTGGCAAACAAAATTCAGCTGCCCCGCTTCTGGATGGCAGATTGCAGGAACCACTTGGTACTAACAAACCAGCCCGACTTGGCACTGGTGCCACCTTGGGTCTGGGAACCATCCTGCGTATCGTGGATTCTAAGGAGCCAGCTGGCCACTCCCAGCCACAGGCCCCAAAACACACACAACGGCGCTTTTCCCTGGAAAACAAAACTCGCCTGCCAACTTTTTGATGGCAGATTGCAGGAGCCACTTGGTACTATCAAACCAGCCCAACTTGGCACTGGTGCCACCATGGGTCTGGTCACCATCCTGCCTATCGTAGCTTTTCAGGAGCCAGCCGGTCACTCCCTGCCATAGGCCCCGAGACACAAATCTCGGCCCGTTTCCCTGGCAAACAAAAGTAAGCTGCCCCGCTTCTGGATGGCAGATTGCAGGAGCCACTTGGTACTATCAAACCAGCCCGACTTGGCATTGGTACCACCTTGGGTCTGGGAACCATCCTGCCTATCGTGGATTTTAAGGAGCCAGCCGGCTACTCCCAGCCACAGGCCCCCAACAAAAACCACGGCCCTTTTTTCTGGCAAACAAAACTTCGCTGCCTCACTTCTGGATGGCAGATTGCAGGAGCCACTTGGTGTAATCAAACCAGCCCGACTTGGCACTGGTGCCACCTTGGGTCTGGGAACCATCCTGCGTATCGTGGATTCTAAGGAGCCAGCCGGCCACTCCTAGCCACAGGCCCCCAAACAAAAACCTAGGCCTATTTCTCTGGCAAACAAAAGTAAGCTGCCCCGCTTCTGGATGGCAGATTGCAGGAGACACTTGGGACTATCAAACCAGCCCAACTTGGCACTGGTGCCACCTTGGATCTGGAAAACACGCTGTGTATCGTGGATTTTCAGGGGCCAGCCGGCCACTCTCAGCCATATGCCCCCAAACAGAAACCTCGGCCCGTTTCTCTGGCAAACAAAACTCAACTGCCCCTCTTCTGGATGGCAAATTGCAGGATGAACTTGATACTAAAACCGCAGGCCGACTTGGTAGTGGTGACACCTTGGGCCTGGGAACCATCATGCGTATCGAGCATTTTAAGGAGCCAGCCGGCCACTCCCAGCAATATGCCCCCAAAAACAATCCACGGAATTTTTCTCTGGCAAACAAAAATCAGCTGCCCCGCTTCTGGATGGCAGATTGCAGGAGCCACTTTGCACCATCAAACCAGCCCGCCTTGGCACTGGTGCCACCTTGCATCTGGGAACCATGCTGCCTAGCGTGGATTTTCAGGGGCCAGCCGGCCACTCTCAGCTATATGCCCCCAAACAAAACCCACGGCCCGTTTCCCTGGCAAACAAAAGTAAGCTACCCTGCTTCTGGATGGCAGATTGCAGGAACCACTTGGTAGTATCAAACCAGCCCGACTTGGCACTGGTGCCACCTTGGGTCTGGGAACCATCCTGCCTATCGTAGCTTTTCAGGAGCCAGCCGGTCACTCCCAGCCATAGGCCCCCAGACAAATACCTCGGCCCGTTTCCCTGGCAAACAAAAGTAAGCTGCCCCGCTTCTGGATGGCAGATTGCAGGAGCCACATGCTACTATCAAACCAGGCCACCATGGCACTGGTGCCACCTTGGCTCTGGGAACCATCCTGCCTATCGTGGATTTTCAGGGGCCAGCCGGCCACTCTCAGCCACAAGCCCCCAAACACATACCACCGCCCTTTTCTCTGGCAAACAAAACTCAACTGCCCCTCATCTGGATGGCAAATTGCAGGACGCACTTGGTACTATCAAACCAGCACGACTTGGCACTGGTGCCACCTTGGGTCTGGGAACCATCCTGCGTATTGTGGATTGTCAGGAGCCAGCTGAACACTCTCGGCCACAGACCCCAATCAAAAACAACGGCCCGTTTCACGGGCAAACAAAACTCAGCTGCCCCGCTTCTGGATGGGAGATTGCAGGAGGCAATTGACACTGTGAAACCAGGCCCACTTGGCACTGGTGCCACCTTGGGTCTGGGAACCATGCTGCGTATCATGGATTTTCAGGAGCCAGCCGGGCCATATGTCCCCAAACAGAAACCTCGGCCCGTTTCTCTGGCAAACAAAACTCAACTGCCCCTCTTCTGGATGGCAAATTGCAGGATGAACTTGATACTAAAACCGCAGGCCGACTTGGTAGTGGTGACACCTTGGGCCTGGGAACCATCATGCGTATCGTGCATTTTAAGGAGCCAGCCGGCCACTCCCAGCAATATGCCCCCAAAAAACAATTCACGGAATTTTTCTCTGGCAAACAAAAATCAGCTGCCCCGCTTCTGGATGGCAGATTGCAGGAGCCACTTTGCACCATCAAACCAGCCCGACTTGGCACGGGTGCCACCTTGCATCTGGGAACCATTCTGCCTAGCGTGGATTTTCAGGAGCCAGCCGGCCACTCTCAGCCATAGGCCCCCAAACAAAACCCACGGCCCGTTTCCCTGGCAAACAAAATTAAGCTGCCCCGCTTCTGGATGGCAGATTGCAGGACGCACTTAGTAGTATCAAACCAGCCCAACTTGGCACTGGTGCCACCTTGGGTCTGGGAACCATCCTGCGTATCGTGGGTTCAAAGGAGCCAGCCGGCCACTCCCAGCCACAGGCCCCCAAATACAAACAACGGCGCTTTTCCCTGGCAAACAAAACTCAGCTGCCCTGCCTCTGGATGGCAGATTGCAGGAGCCACTTGGTACTATCAAACCAGCCCAACTTGGCACTGGTGCCACCATGGGTCTGGTCACCATCCTGCCTATTGTAGCTTTTCAGGAGCCAGCCGGTCACTCTCAGCCATAGGCCCCCAAACAGAAACCTCGGCCCGTTTCCCTGGCAAACAAAAGTAAGCTGCCCCGCTTCTGGATGGCAGATTGCAGGAGCCACTTGGTACTATCAAACCAGCCCGATTTGGCACTGGTGCCACCTCTGGTCTGGGAACCATGCTGCGTAACACAGATTCTAAGGCGCCAGTCAGCCACTCCCAGCCACAAGCCCCCAAACACAAACAACGGCGCTATTCTCTGGCAAAAAAAACTCCTCTGCCCCTCTTCTGGATGGCAAATATCAGGACGCACTTGGTACTATAAAAACAGCCCGACTTGGCACTGGTGCCACCTTGGGTCTGGGAACCATCCTGCGTATCGATATTTTTAATGAGACAGCCGCCCACTCCCAGCCATATGCCCCCAAACACAACCCACGGCCCTTTTCTCTGGCAAACAAAACTCAACTGCACCGCTTCTGGATGGCAGATTGCAGGAGCCACTTGGTACTATCAAACCAGCCCGACTTGGCACTGGTGCCACCTTGGGTCTGGGAACCATCCAGCCTATCGTGGATTTTAAGGAGACAGCCGGCCACTCCCAGCCACAGGCCCCCAACAAAAACCACGGCCCTTTTTTCTGGCAAACAAAACTTAGCTGCCTCACTTCTGGATGGCAGATTGCAGGAGCCACTTGGTGTAATCAAACCAGCCCGACTTGGCACTGGTGCCACCTTGGGTCTGGGAACCATCCTGCGTATCGTGGATTCTAAGGAGCCAGCCGGCCACTCCCAGCCACAGGTCCCCAAACAAAATCAACGGCGCTTTTCCCTGGAAAACAAAACACGTCTGCCAACATTTTGATGGAGTTTGCAGGAGCCACTTGGTACTATCAAACCAGCCCGACTTGGCACTGGTGCCACCTTGGGTCTGGGAAACATCCTGCGTATCGTGGATTCTTAGGAGCCAGCCGGCCACTCCTAGCCACAGGCCCCCAGACAAAAACCTAGGCCTATTTCTCTGGCAAACAAAAGTAAGCTGCCCCGCTTCTGGATGGCAGATTGCAGGAGACACTTGGTACTATCAAACCAGCCCAACTTGGCACTGGTGCCACCTTGGATCTGGGAACCATGCTGTGTATCGTGGATATTCAGGGGCCACCCGGCCACTCTCAGCCATATGTCCCCAAACAGAAACCTCGGCCCGTTTCTCTGGCAAACAAAACTCAACTGCCCCTCTTCTGGATGGCAAATTGCAGGAAGAACTTGATACTAAAACCGCAGGCCGACTTGGTAGTGGTGACACCTTGGGCCTGGGAACCATCATGCGTATCGAGCATTTTAAGGAGCCAGCCGGCCACTCCCAGCAATATGCCCCCAAAAACAATCCACGGAATTTTTCTCTGGCAAACAAAAATCAGCTGCCCCGCTTCTGGATGGCAGATTGCAGGAGCCACTTTGCACCATCAAACCAGCCCGACTTGGCACTGGTGCCACCTTGCATCTAGGAACCATGCTGCCTAGCGTGGATTTTCAGGAGCCAGCCGGCCACTCTCAGCCATAGGCCCCCAAACAAAACCCACGGCCCGTTTCCCTGGCAAACAAAATTAAGCTGCCCCGCTTCTGGATGGCAGATTGCAGGACGCATTTGGTAGTATCAAACCAGCACAACTTGGCACTGGTGGCACCTTGGGTCTGGGAACCATCCTGCGTATCGTGGGTTCAAAGGAGCCAGCCGGCCACTCCCAGCCACAGGCCCCCAAATACAAACAACGGCGCTTTTCCCTGGAAAACAAAACTCGCCTGCCAACTTTTTGATGGCAGATTGCCGGAGCCACTTGGTACTATCAAACCAGCCCAACTTGGCACTGGTGCCACCATGGGTCTGGTCACCATCCTGCCTATCGTAGCTTTTCAGGAGCCAGCCGGTCACTCCCAGCCATAGGCCCCCAGGCACAAACCTCGGCCCGTTTCCCTGGCAAACAAAAGTAAGCTGCCCCGCTTCTGGATGGCAGATTGCAGGAGCTATTTAGTACTATCAAACCAGCCCGACTTGGCACTGGTGACACCTCTGGTCTGGGAACCATGCTGCGTAACACAGATTCTAAGGCGCCAGTCGGCCACTCCCAGCCACAAGCCCCCAAACACAAACAACGGCGCTATTCTCTGGCAAACAAAACTCAACTGCCCCTCTTCTGGATGGCAAATTGCAGGACGCACTTGGTACTATAAAAACAGCCCGACTTGGCACTGGTGCCACCTTGGGTCTGGGAACCATCCTGCGTATCGATCTTTTTAATGAGACAGCCGGCCACTCCCAGCCATATGCCCCCAAACACAACCCACGGCCCTTTTCTCTGGCAAACAAAACTCAACTGCACCGCTTCTGGATGGCAGATTGCAGGAGCCACTTGGTACTATCAAACCAGCCCGACTTGGCACTGGTGCCACCTTGGGTCTGGGAACCATCCTGCGTATTGTGGGTTGTCAGGAGCCAGCCGAACACTCTCGGCCACAGACCCCAATCAAAAACAACGGCCCGTTTCACAGGCAAACAAAACTCAGCTGCCCCGCTTCTGGATGGGAGATTGCAGGAGGCACTTGACACTGTGAAACCAGCCCCACTTCGCACTGGTGCCACCTTGGGTCTGGGAACCATGCTGCGTATCATGGATTTTCAGGAGCCAGCCGGCCACTCCCAGCCACAGGCCCCCAAACACAAACCACAGCCTTTTTCTCTGGCAAACAAAATTCCGCTGCCCCGCTTCTGGATGGCAGATTGCAGGAGCCACTTGGGACTATCACACCAGCACAACATGGCACTGATGCCACCTTGGATCTGGGAACCATCCTTCCTATCGTGGATTTTCAGGGGCCAGCCGGTCACTCTCAGCCATAGGCCCCAAACACAAACCACGGCCCTTTTCTCTGGAAAACAAAACTCAACTGCCCCTCTTCTGGATGGGAGATTGCAGGAGCCACTGGGTACTATGAAACCAGCCCAACTTGGCACTGGTGCCACCTTGGGTCTGGGAACCATGCTGCGTATCATGGATTTTCAGGAGCCAGCCGGCCACTGCCAGCCACAGGCCCCGAAACACAAACAACAGCCTTTTTCTCTGGCAAACAAAATTCAGCTGCCCCGCTTCTGGATGGCAGATTGCAGGAACCACTTGGTACTAACAAACCAGCCCGACTTGGCACTGGTGCCACCTTGGGTCTGGGAACCATCCTGCGTATCGTGGATTCTAAGGAGCCAGCTGGCCACTCCCTGCCACAGGCCCCAAAACACACACAACGGTGCTTTTCCCTGGAAAACAAAACTCGCCTGCCAAACATTTGATGGCAGATTGCAGGAGCCACTTGGTATTATCAAACCAGCCCAACTTGGCACTGGTGCCACCATGGGTCTGGTCACCATCCTGCCTATCGTAGCTTTTCAGGTGCCAGCCAGCCACCCCCAGCCAGAGGCCCCTAGACAAATATTTCGGCCCGTTTCCCTGGCAAACAAAAGTAAGCTACCGCACTTCTGGATGGCAGATTGCAGGAGCAACTTTTCACCATCAAACCAGCCCAACTTGGCACTGGTGCCACCTCTGGTCTGGGAACCATCCTGCGTATCGTGGGTTCTAAGGAGCCAGCTGGCCACTCCCAGCCACAGGCCCCCAAACACAAACAACGGCGCTTTTCCCTGGAAAACAAAACTCGCCTGCCAACTTTTTGATGGCAGATTGCCGGAGCCACTTGGTACTATCAAACCAGCCCAACTTGGCACTGGTGCCACCATGGGTCTGGTCACCATCCTGCCTATTGTAGCTTTTCAGGAGCCAGCCGGTCACTCTCAGCCATAGGCCCCCAAACAGAAACCTCGGCCCGTTTCCCTGGCAAACAAAAGTAAGCTGCCCCGCTTCTGGATGGCAGATTGCAGGAGCCACTTGGTACTATCAAACCAGCCCGATTTGGCACTGGTGCCACCTCTGGTCTGGGAACCATGCTGCGTAACACAGATTCTAAGGCGCCAGTCAGCCACTCCCAGCCACAAGCCCCCAAACACAAACAACGGCGCTATTCTCTGGCAAACAAAACTCCACTGCCCCTCTTCTGGATGGCAAATTGCAGGACGCACTTGGTACTATAAAAACAGCCCGACTTGGCACTGGTGCCACCTTGGGTCTGGGAACCATCCTGCGTATCGATCTTTTTAATGAGACAGCCGCCCACTCCCAGCCATATGCCCCCAAACACAACCCACGGCCCTTTTCTCTGGAAAACAAAACTCAACTGCACCGCTTCTGGATGGCAGATTGCAGGAGCCACTTGGTACTATCAAACCAGCCCGACTTGGCACTGGTGCCACCTTGGGTCTGGGAACCATCCAGCCTATCGTGGATTTTAAGGAGACAGCCGGCTACTCCCAGCCACAGGCCCCCAACAAAAACCACGGCCCTTTTTTCTGGCAAACAAAACTTAGCTGCCTCACTTCTGGATGGCAGATTGCAGGAGCCACTTGGTACTATCAAACCAGCCCGACTTGGCACTGGTGCCACCTTGGGTCTGGGAACCATCCTGCGTATCGTGGATTCTAAGGAGCCAGCCGGCCACTCCCAGCCACAGGTCCCCAAACAAAATCAACGGCGCTTTTCCCTGGAAAACAAAACACGTCTGCCAACATTTTGATGGAGTTTGCAGGAGCCACTTGGTACTATCAAACCAGCCCGACTTGGCACTGGTGCCACCTTGGGTCTGGGAAACATCCTGCGTATCGTGGATTCTTAGGAGCCAGCCGGCCACTCCTAGCCACAGGCCCCCAGACAAAAACCTAGGCCTATTTCTCTGGCAAACAAAAGTAAGCTGCCCCGCTTCTGGATGGCAGATTGCAGGAGACACTTGGTACTATCAAACCAGCCCAACTTGGCACTGGTGCCACCTTGGATCTGGGAACCATGCTGTGTATCGTGGATATTCAGGGGCCACCCGGCCACTCTCAGCCATATGTCCCCAAAGAGAAACCTCGGCCCGTTTCTCTGGCAAACAAAACTCAACTGCCCCTCTTCTGGATGGCAAATTGCAGGAAGAACTTGATACTAAAACCGCAGGCCGACTTGGTAGTGGTGACACCTTGGGCCTGGGAACCATCATGCGTATCGAGCATTTTAAGGAGCCAGCCGGCCACTCCCAGCAATATGCCCCCAAAAACAATCCACGGAATTTTTCTCTGGCAAACAAAAATCAGCTGCCCCGCTTCTGGATGGCAGATTGCAGGAGCCACTTTGCACCATCAAACCAGCCCGACTTGGCACTGGTGCCACCTTGCATCTGGGAACCATGCTGCCTAGCGTGGATTTTCAGGAGCCAGCCGGCCACTCTCAGCCATAGGCCCCCAAACAAAACCCACGGCCCGTTTCCCTGGCAAACAAAATTAAGCTGCCCCGCTTCTGGATGGCAGATTGCAGGACGCACTTTGTAGTATCAAACCAGCACAACTTGGCACTGGTGGCACCTTGGGTCTGGGAACCATCCTGCGTATCGTGGGTTCAAAGGAGCCAGCCGGCCACTCCCAGCCACAGGCCCCCAAATACAAACAACGGCGCTTTTCCCTGGAAAACAAAACTCGCCTGCCAACTTTTTGATGGCAGATTGCAGGAGCCACTTGGTACTATCAAACCAGCCCAACTTGGCACTGGTGCCACCATGGGTCTGGTCACCATCCTGCCTATCGTAGCTTTCCAGGAGCCAGCCGGTCACTCCCAGCCATAGGTCCCAAGTCACAAATCTCGGCCCGTTTCCCTGGCAAACAAAAGTAAGCTGCCCCGCTTCTGGATGGCAGATTGCAGGAGCCACTTGGTACTATCAAACCAGCCCAACTTGGCACTGGTGCCACCTCTGGTCTGGGAACCATGCTGCGTAACACAGATTCTAAGGCGCCAGTCGGCCACTCCCAGCCACAAGCCCCCAAACACAAACAACGGCGCTATTCTCTGGCAAACAAAACTCAACTGCCCCTCTTCTGGATGGCAAATTGCAGGACGCACTTGGTACTATAAAAACAGCCCGACTTGGCACTGGTGCCACCTTGGGTCTGGGAACCATCCTGCGTATCGATCTTTTTAATGAGACAGCCGGCCACTCCCAGCCATATGCCTCCAAACACAACCCACGGCCCTTTGCTCTGGCAAACAAAACTCAACTGCACCGCTTCTGGATGGCAGATTGCAGGAGCCACTTGGTACTATCAAACCAGCCCGACTTGGCACTGGTGCCACCTTGGGTCTGGGAACCATCCTGCGTATTGTGGGTTGTCAGGAGCCAGCTGAACACTCTCGGCCACAGACCCCAATCAAAAACAACGGCCCGTTTCACAGGCAAACAAAACTCAGCTGCCCCGCTTCTGGATGGGAGATTGCAGGAGGCACTTGACACTGTGAAACCAGCCCCACTTCGCACTGGTGCCACCTTGGGTCTGGGAACCATGCTGCGTATCATGGATTTTCAGGAGCCAGCCGGCCACTCCCAGCCACAGGCCCCCAAACACAAACCACAGCCTTTTTCTCTGGCAAACAAAATTCAGCTGCCCCGCTTCTGGATGGCAGATTGCAGGAGCCACTTGGGACTATCACACCAGCACAACATGGCACTGGTGCCACCTTGGATCTGGGAACCATCCTTCCTATCGTGGATTTTCAGGGGCCAGCCGGTCACTCCCAGCCATATGCCCCCAAACACAACCCACGGCCCTTTTCTCTGGCAAACAAAACTCAACTGCACCGCTTCTGGATGGCAGATTGCAGGAGCCACTTGGTACTATCAAACCAGCCCGACTTGGCACTGGTGCCACCTTGGGTCTGGGAACCATGCTGCGTATCATGGATTTTCAGGAGCCAGCCGGCCACTGCCAGCCACAGGCCCCGAAACACAAACAACAGCCTTTTTCTCTGGCAAACAAAATTCAGCTGCCCCGCTTCTGGATGGCAGATTGCAGGAACCACTTGGTACTAAAAAACCAGCCCGACTTGGCACTGGTGCCACCTTGGGTCTGGGAACCATCCTGCGTATCGTGGATTCTAAGGAGCCAGCTGGCCACTCCCTGCCACAGGCCCCAAAACACACACAACGGTGCTTTTCCCTGGAAAACAAAACTCGCCTGCCAAACATTTGATGGCAGATTGCAGGAGCCACTTGGTACTATCAAACCAGCCCAACTTGGCACTGGTGCCACCATGGGTCTGGTCACCATCCTGCCTATCGTAGCTTTTCAGGTGCCAGCCAGCCACCCCCAGCCAGAGGCCCCTAGACAAATATTTCGGCCCGTTTCCCTGGCAAACAAAAGTAAGCTACCGCACTTCTGGATGGCAGATTGCAGGAGCCACTTTTCACCATCAAACCAGCCCAACTTGGCACTGGTGCCACCTCTGGTCTGGGAACCATCCTGCGTATCGTGGGTTCTAAGGAGCCAGCTGGCCACTCCCAGCCACAGGCCCCCAAACACAAACAACGGCGCTTTTCCCTGGAAAACAAAACTCGCCTGCCAACTTTTTGATGGCAGATTGCCGGAGCCACTTCGTACTATCAAACCAGCCCAACTTGGCACTGGTGCCACCATGGGTCTGGTCACCATCCTGCCTATCGTAGCTTTTCAGGAGCCAGCCGGTCACTCCCAGCCATAGGCCCCCAGACACAAACCTCGGCCCGTTTCCCTGGAAAAACAAAAGTAAGCTGCCCCGCTTCTGCATGGCAGATTGCAGGAGCTATTTAGTACTATCAAACCAGCCCGACTTGGCACTGGTGACACCTCTGGTCTGGGAACCATCCTGCCTATCGTGGATTTTCAGGGGCCAGCCGGCCACTCTCAGCCATATGCCCCCAAAAACAAACCACAGCCCTTTTCTCTGGCAAACAAAACTCAACTGCCCCTCTTCTGGATGGCAAATTTTAGGACGCACTTTGTACTACGAAAACCGCCCGACGTGGCACTGGTGCCACCATGGGTCTGGTCACCATCCTGCATATCGAGCTTTTTAAGGAGCCAGCCGGACACGCCCAGCCATAAACCCCCAGAAACAAACAACGGCCCATATCCCTGGCAAACAAAACTCAGCTGCCCCGCTTCTGGATGGCAGTTTGCAGGAGCCACTTGGTACTATCAAACCAGCCCGACTTGGCACTGGTGCCACCTTGGGTCTGGGAACCATCCTGCGTATCGTGGATTTTAAGGAGCCAGGCGGCCACTCCCAGCCACAGGCCCCCAAACACAAACAACGGCGCTTTTCCCTGGAAAACAAAACTCGCCTGCCAGCTTTTTGATTGCAGATTGCAGGAGCCACTTGGTACTATCAAATCATCCCAACTTGGCACTGGTGCCACTATGGGTCTGGGAACCATCCTGCCTATTGTAGCATTTCAGGAGCCAGCCGGTCACTCCCAGACATAGGCCCCCAGACACAAACCTCGGACCGTTTCCCTGGCAAACAAAAGTAAGCTGCCCCTCTTCTGGATGGCAGATTGCAGGAGCCACTTGGTAGTGTCAAACCAGCCCGACTTGGCACTGGTGCCACCTTGGGTCTGGGAACCATCCTGCGTATCGTGGATTTTAAGCAGCCACCCGGCCACTCTGAGCCCCAGGCGCCCAAACACAAACAACGGCGCTTTTCCCTGGAAAACAAAACTCGCCTGCCAACATTTTGATGGCAGATTGCAGGAGCCACTTGGTACTATCAAACCAGCCCAACTTGGCACTGGTGCCACCTTGGGTCTGGGAGCCATGTTGCATATCGTGCATTTTAAGGAGCCAGCTGGCCACACCCAGCCATATGCCCCCAAACACAAACCAAGGCCCTTTTCTCTGGCAAACAAAACTCAGCTGCCCTGCTTCTGGATGGCAGATTGCAGGAACCACTTGGTACTATCAAATCAGCCCAACTTGGCACTGGTGCCACCATGGGTCTGGTCACCATCCTGCCTATTGTAGCTTTTCAAGAGCCAGCCGGTCACTCTCAGCCATAGGCCCCCAAACACAAACCTCGGCCCGTTTCCCTGGCAAACAAAAGTAAGCTGCCCCGCTTCTGGATGACAGATTGCAGGAGCTACTTAGTACTATCAAATCAGCCCGACTTGGCACAGGTGCCACCTTGGATCTGGGAACCATCCTGTGTATCGTGGATTTTCAGGGGCCAGCCAGCCAATCTCAGCCATATGCCCCCAAAAACAAACCACGGACCTTTTCTCTGGCAAACAAAAATCAACTGCCCCGCTTCTGGATGGCAGATTGCAGGAGCCACTTGGGACTATCACACCAGCACAACATGGCACTGCTGCCACCTTGGATCTGGGAACAATCCTGCGTATCGTACATATTCAGGAACCAGCCGAACACTCCCATCCACAGGCCCCCAAACACAAACAACGGCCCTTTTTTCTGGCAAACAAAACTTAGCTGCCTCACTTCTGGATGGCAGATTGCAGGAGCCACTTGGTGTAATCAAAACAGCCCGACTTGGCACTGGTGCCACCTTGGGTCTGGGAACCATCCTGCGTATCGTGGATTCTAAGGAGCCAGCCGGCCACTCCCAGCCACAGGTCCCCAAACAAAATCAACGGCGCTGTTCCCTGGAAAACAAAACATGTCTGCCAATATTTTGATGGAGTTTGCAGGAGCCACTTGGTACTATCAAACCAGCCCGACTTGGCACTGGTGCCACCTTGGGTCTGGGAAACATCCTGCGTATCGTGGATTCTTAGGAGCCAGCCGGCCACTCCTAGCCACAGGCCCCCAGACAAAAACCTAGGCCTATTTCTCTGGCAAACAAAAGTAAGCTGCCCCACTTCTGGATGGCAGATTGCAGGAGACACTTGGTACTATCAAACCAGCCCAACTTGGCACTGGTGCCACCTTGGATCTGGGAACCATGCTGTGTATCGTGGATATTCAGGGGCCACCCGGCCACTCTCAGCCATATGTCCCCAAACAGAAACCTCGGCCCGTTTCTCTGGCAAACAAAACTCAACTGCCCCTCTTCTGGATGGCAAATTGCAGGAAGAACTTGATACTAAAACCGCAGGCCGACTTGGTAGTGGTGACACCTTGGGCCTGGGAACCATCATGCGTATCGAGCATTTTAAGGAGCCAGCCGGCCACTCCCAGCAATATGCCCCCAAAAACAATCCACGGAATTTTTCTCTGGCAAACAAAAATCAGCTGCCCCGCTTCTGGATGGCAGATTGCAGGAGCCACTTTGCACCATCAAACCAGCCCGACTTGGCACTGGTGCCACCTTGCATCTGGGAACCATGCTGCCTAGCGTGGATTTTCAGGAGCCAGCCGGCCACTCTCAGCCATAGGCCCCCAAACAAAACCCACGGCCCGTTTCCCTGGCAAACAAAATTAAGCTGCCCTGCTTCTGGATGGCAGATTGCAGGACGCACTTGGTAGTATCAAACCAGCACAACTTGGCACTGGTGGCACCTTGGGTCTGGGAACCATCCTGCGTATCGTGGGTTCAAAGGAGCCAGCCGGCCACTCCCAGCCACAGGCCCCCAAATACAAACAACGGCGCTTGTCCCTGGAAAACAAAACTCGCCTGCCAACTTTTTGATGGCAGATTGCAGGAGCCACTTGGTACTATCAAACCAGCCCAACTTGGCACTGGTGCCACCATGGGTCTGGTCACCATCCTGCCTATCGTAGCTTTCCAGGAGCCAGCCGGTCACTCCCAGCCATAGGTCCCAAGTCACAAATCTCGGCCCGTTTCCCTGGCAAACAAAAGTAAGCTGCCCCGCTTCTGGATGGCAGATTGCAGGAGCCACTTGGTACTATCATACCAGCCCAACTTGGCACTGGTGCCACCTCTGGTCTGGGAACCATGCTGCGTAACACAGATTCTAAGGCGCCAGTCGGCCACTCCCAGCCACAAGCCCCCAAACACAAACAACGGCGCTATTCTCTGGCAAACAAAACTCAACTGCCCCTCTTCTGGATGGCAAATTGCAGGACGCACTTGGTACTATAAAAACAGCCCGACTTGGCACTGGTGCCACCTTGGGTCTGGGAACCATCCTGCGTATCGATCTTTTTAATGAGACAGCCGGCCACTCCCAGCCATATGCCCCCAAACACAACCCACGGCCCTTTTCTCTGGCAAACAAAACTCAACTGCACCGCTTCTGGATGGCAGATTGCAGGAGCCACTTGGTACTATCAAACCAGCCCGACTTGGCACTGGTGCCACCTTGGGTCTGGGAACCATCCTGCGTATTGTGGGTTGTCAGGAGCCAGCCGAACACTCTCGGCCACAGACCCCAATCAAAAACAACGGCCCGTTTCACAGGCAAACAAAATTAAGCTGCCCCGCTTCTGGATGGCAGATTGCAGGAGGCACTTGACACTGTGAAACCAGCACAACTTGGCACTGGTGGCACCTTGGGTCTGGGAACCATCATGCGTATCATGGATTTTCAGGAGCCAGCCGGCCACTCCCAGCCACAGGCCCCCAAACACAAACCACAGCCTTTTTCTCTGGCAAACAAAATTCAGCTGCCCCGCTTCTGGATGGCAGATTGCAGGAGCCACTTGGGACTATCACACCAGCACAACATGGCACTGGTGCCACCTTGGATCTGGGAACCATCCTTCCTATCGTGGATTTTCAGGGGCCAGCCGGTCACTCTCAGCCATAGGCCCCAAACACAAACCGCGGCCCTTTTCTCTGGAAAACAAAACTCAACTGCCCCTCTTCTGGATGGGAGATTGCTGGAGCCACTGGGTACTATGAAACCAGCCCTACTTGGCACTGGTGCCACCTTGGGTCTGGGAACCATGCTGCGTATCATGGATTTTCAGGAGCCAGCCGGCCACTGCCAGCCACAGGCCCCGAAACACAAACAACAGCCTTTTTCTCTGGCAAACAAAATTCAGCTGCCCCGCTTCTGGATGGCAGATTGCAGGAACCACTTGGTACTAACAAACCAGCCCGACTTGGCACTGGTGCCACCTTGGGTCTGGGAACCATCCTGCGTATCGTGGATTCTAAGGAGCCAGCTGGCCACTCCCTGCCACAGGCCCCAAAACACACACAACGGTGCTTTTCCCTGGAAAACAAAACTCGCCTGCCAAACATTTGATGGCAGATTGCAGGAGCCACTTGGTACTATCAAACCAGCCCAACTTGGCACTGGTGCCACCATGGGTCTGGTCACCATCCTGCCTATCGTAGCTTTTCAGGTGCCAGCCAGCCACCCCCAGCCAGAGGCCCCTAGACAAATATTTCGGCCCGTTTCCCTGGCAAACAAAAGTAAGCTACCGCACTTCTGGATGGCAGATTGCAGGAGCCACTTTTCACCATCAAACCAGCCCAACTTGGCACTGGTGCCACCTCTGGTCTGGGAACCATCCTGCGTATCGTGGGTTCTAAGGAGCCAGCTGGCCACTCCCAGCCACAGGCCCCCAAACACAAACAACGGCGCTTTTCCCTGGAAAACAAAACTCGCCTGCCAACATTTTGATGGCAGATTGCCGGAGCCACTTGGTACTATCAAACCAGCCCAACTTGGCACTGGTGCCACCATGGGTCTGGTCACCATCCTGCCTATTGTAGCTTTTCAGGAGCCAGCCGGTCACTCTCAGCCATAGGCCCCCAAACAGAAACCTCGGCCCGTTTCCCTGGCAAACAAAAGTAAGCTGCCCCGCTTCTGGATGGCAGATTGCAGGAGCCACTTGGTACTATCAAACCAGCCCGATTTGGCACTGGTGCCACCTCTGGTCTGGGAACCATGCTGCGTAACACAGATTCTAAGGCGCCAGTCAGCCACTCCCAGCCACAAGCCCCCAAACACAAACAACGGCGCTATTCTCTGGCAAACAAAACTCCACTGCCCCTCTTCTGGATGGCAAATTGCAGGACGCACTTGGTACTATAAAAACAGCCCGACTTGGCACTGGTGCCACCTTGGGTCTGGGAACCATCCTGCGTATCGATCTTTTTAATGAGACAGCCGGCCACTCCCAGCCATATGCCCCCAAACACAACCCACGGCCCTTTTCTCTGGCAAACAAAACTCAACTGCACCGCTTCTGGATGGCAGATTGCAGGAGCCACTTGGTACTATCAAACCAGCCCGACTTGGCACTGGTGCCACCTTGGGTCTGGGAACCATCCTGCCTATCGTGGATTTTAAGGAGACAGCCGGCTACTCCCAGCCACAGGCCCCCAACAAAAACCACGGCCCTTTTTTCTGGCAAACAAAACTTAGCTGCCTCACTTCTGGATGGCAGATTGCAGGAGCCACTTGGTGTAATCAAACCAGCCCGACTTGGCACTGGTGCCACCTTGGGTCTGGGAACCATCCTGCGTATCGTGGATTCTAAGGAGCCAGCCGGCCACTCCCAGCCACAGGTCCCCAAACAAAATCAACGGCGCTTTTCCCTGGAAAACAAAACACGTCTGCCAACATTTTGATGGAGTTTGCAGGAGCCACTTGGTACTATCAAACCAGCCCGACTTGGCACTGGTGCCACCTTGGGTCTGGGAAACATCCTGCGTATCGTGGATTCTTAGGAGCCAGCCGGCCACTCCTAGCCACAGGCCCCCAGACAAAAACCTAGGCCTATTTCTCTGGCAAACAAAAGTAAGCTGCCCCGCTTCTGGATGGCAGATTGCAGGAGACACTTGGTACTATCAAACCAGCCCAACTTGGCACTGGTGCCACCTTGGATCTGGGAACCATGCTGTGTATCGTGGATATTCAGGGGCCACCCGGCCACTCTCAGCCATATGTCCCCAAAGAGAAACCTCGGCCCGTTTCTCTGGCAAACAAAACTCAACTGCCCCTCTTCTGGATGGCAAATTGCAGGAAGAACTTGATACTAAAACCGCAGGCCGACTTGGTAGTGGTGACACCTTGGGCCTGGGAACCATCATGCGTATCGAGCATTTTAAGGAGCCAGCCGGCCACTCCCAGCAATATGCCCCCAAAAACAATCCACGGAATTTTTCTCTGGCAAACAAAAATCAGCTGCCCCGCTTCTGGATGGCAGATTGCAGGAGCCACTTTGCACCATCAAACCAGCCCGACTTGGCACTGGTGCCACCTTGCATCTGGGAACCATGCTGCCTAGCGTGGATTTTCAGGAGCCAGCCGGCCACTCTCAGCCATAGGCCCCCAAACAAAACCCACGGCCCGTTTCCCTGGCAAACAAAATTAAGCTGCCCCGCTTCTGGATGGCAGATTGCAGGACGCACTTTGTAGTATCAAACCAGCACAACTTGGCACTGGTGGCACCTTGGGTCTGGGAACCATCCTGCGTATCGTGGGTTCAAAGGAGCCAGCCGGCCACTCCCAGCCACAGGCCCCCAAATACAAACAACGGCGCTTTTCCCTGGAAAACAAAACTCGCCTGCCAACTTTTTGATGGCAGATTGCAGGAGCCACTTGGTACTATCAAACCAGCCCAACTTGGCACTGGTGCCACCATGGGTCTGGTCACCATCCTGCCTATCGTAGCTTTCCAGGAGCCAGCCGGTCACTCCCAGCCATAGGTCCCAAGTCACAAATCTCGGCCCGTTTCCCTGGCAAACAAAAGTAAGCTGCCCCGCTTCTGGATGGCAGATTGCAGGAGCCACTTGGTACTATCAAACCAGCCCAACTTGGCACTGGTGCCACCTCTGGTCTGGGAACCATGCTGCGTAACACAGATTCTAAGGCGCCAGTCGGCCACTCCCAGCCACAAGCCCCCAAACACAAACAACGGCGCTATTCTCTGGCAAACAAAACTCAACTGCCCCTCTTCTGGATGGCAAATTGCAGGACGCACTTGGTACTATAAAAACAGCCCGACTTGGCACTGGTGCCACCTTGGGTCTGGGAACCATCCTGCGTATCGATCTTTTTAATGAGACAGCCGGCCACTCCCAGCCATATGCCCCCAAACACAACCCACGGCCCTTTGCTCTGGCAAACAAAACTCA
Organism: Melospiza melodia melodia; assembly: GCF_035770615.1. Taxonomy (NCBI): domain Eukaryota; kingdom Metazoa; phylum Chordata; class Aves; order Passeriformes; family Passerellidae; genus Melospiza; species Melospiza melodia. The sequence continues at coordinate 541,978 of NC_086213.1, read as the reverse complement.
ACTGCTCCGCTTCTGGATGGCAGATTGCAGGAGCCACTTGGTACTATCAAACCAGCCCGACTTGGCACTGGTGCCACCTTGGGTCTGGGAACCATCCTGCGTATTGTGGGTTGTCAGGAGCCAGCTGAACACTCTCGGCCACAGACCCCAATCAAAAACAACGGCCCGTTTCACAGGCAAACAAAACTCAGCTGCCCCGCTTCTGGATGGGAGATTGCAGGAGGCACTTGACACTGTGAAACCAGCCCCACTTCGCACTGGTGCCACCTTGGGTCTGGGAACCATGCTGCGTATCATGGATTTTCAGGAGCCAGCCGGCCACTCCCAGCCACAGGCCCCCAAACACAAACCACAGCCTTTTTCTCTGGCAAACAAAATTCAGCTGCCCCGCTTCTGGATGGCAGATTGCAGGAGCCACTTGGGACTATCACACCAGCACAACATGGCACTGCTGCCACCTTGGATCTGGGAACCATCCTTCCTATCGTGGATTTTCAGGGGCCAGCCGGTCACTCTCAGCCATAGGCCCCAAACACAAACCACGGCCCTTTTCTCTGGAAAACAAAACTCAACTGCCCCTCTTCTGGATGGGAGATTGCAGGAGCCACTGGGTACTATGAAACCAGCCCTACTTGGCACTGGTGCCACCTTGGGTCTGGGAACCATGCTGCGTATCATGGATTTTCAGGAGCCAGCCGGCCACTGCCAGCCACAGGCCCCGAAACACAAACAACAGCCTTTTTCTCTGGCAAACAAAATTCAGCTGCCCCCTTCTGGATGGCAGATTGCAGGAACCACTTGGTACTAACAAACCAGCCCGACTTGGCACTGGTGCCACCTTGGGTCTGGGAACCATCCTGCGTATCGTGGATTCTAAGGAGCCAGCTGGCCACTCCCTGCCACAGGCCCCAAAACACACACAACGGTGCTTTTCCCTGGAAAACAAAACTCGCCTGCCAAACATTTGATGGCAGATTGCAGGAGCCACTTGGTACTATCAAACCAGCCCAACTTGGCACTGGTGCCACCATGGGTCTGGTCACCATCCTGCCTATCGTAGCTTTTCAGGTGCCAGCCAGCCACCCCCAGCCAGAGGCCCCTAGACAAATATTTCGGCCCGTTTCCCTGGCAAACAAAAGTAAGCTACCGCACTTCTGGATGGCAGATTGCAGGAGCCACTTTTCACCATCAAACCAGCCCAACTTGGCACTGGTGCCACCTCTGGTCTGGGAACCATCCTGCGTATCGTGGGTTCTAAGGAGCCAGCTGGCCACTCCCAGCCACAGGCCCCCAAACACAAACAACGGCGCTTTTCCCTGGAAAACAAAACTCGCCTGCCAACTTTTTGATGGCAGATTGCCGGAGCCACTTGGTACTATCAAACCAGCCCAACTTGGCACTGGTGCCACCATGGGTCTGGTCACCATCCTGCCTATCGTAGCTTTTCAGGAGCCAGCCGGTCACTCCCAGCCATAGGCCCCCAGACACAAACCTCGGCCCGTTTCCCTGGCAAACAAAAGTAAGCTGCCCCGCTTCTGCATGGCAGATTGCAGGAGCTATTTAGTACTATTAAACCAGCCCGACTTGGCACTGGTGACACCTCTGGTCTGGGAACCATCCTGCCTATCGTGGATTTTCAGGGGCCAGCCGGCCACTCTCAGCCATATGCCCCCAAAAACAAACCACGGCCCTTTTCTCTGGCAAACAAAACTCAACTGCCCCTCTTCTGGATGGCAAATTTTAGGACGCACTTTGTACTACGAAAACCGCCCGACGTGGCACTGGTGCCACCTTGTGTCAGGGAACCATCCTGCATATCGAGCTTTTTAAGGAGCCAGCCGGACACGCCCAGCCATAAACCCCCAGAAACAAACAACGGCCCATATCCCTGGCAAACAAAACTCAGCTGCCCCGCTTCTGGATGGCAGTTTGCAGGAGCCACTTGGTACTATCAAACCAGCCCGACTTGGCACTGGTGCCACCTTGGATCTTGGAACCATCCTGCGTATCGTGGATTTTAAGGAGCCAGCCGGCCACTCCCAGCCACAGGCCCCCAAACACAAACAACGGCGCTTTTCCCTGGAAAACAAAACTCGCCTGCCAGCTTTTTGATTGCAGATTGCAGGAGCCACTTGGTACTATCAAATCATCCCAACTTGGCACTGGTGCCACTATGGGTCTGGGAACCATACTGCCTATTGTAGCATTTCAGGAGCCAGCCGGTCACTCCCAGACATAGGCCCCCAGACACAAACCTCGGACCGTTTCCCTGGCAAACAAAAGTAAGCTGCCCCTCTTCTGGATGGCAGATTGCAGGAGCCACTTGGTAGTGTCAAACCAGCCCGACTTGGCACTGGTGCCACCTTGGGTCTGGGAACCATCCTGCGTATCGTGGATTTTAAGCAGCCACCCGGCCACTCTGAGCCACAGGCGCCCAAACACAAACAACGGCGCTTTTCCCTGGAAAACAAAACTCGCCTGCCAACATTTTGATGGCAGATTGCAGGAGCCACTTGGTACTATCAAACCAGCCCAACTTGGCACTGGTGCCACCTTGGGTCTGGGAGCCATGTTGCATATAGTGCATTTTAAGGAGCCAGCTGGCCACACCCAGCCATATGCCCCCAAACACAAACCAAGGCCCTTTTCTCTGGCAAACAAAACTCAGCTGCCCTGCTTCTGGATGGCAGATTGCAGGAACCACTTGGTACTATCAAATCAGCCCAACTTGGCACTGGTGCCACCATGGGTCTGGTCACCATCCTGCCTATTGTAGCTTTTCAAGAGCCAGCCGGTCACTCTCAGCCATAGGCCCCCAAACACAAACCTCGGCCCGTTTCCCTGGCAAACAAAAGTAAGCTGCCCCGCTTCTGGATGGCAGATTGCAGGAGCTATTTAGTACTATCAAATCAGCCCGACTTGGCACAGGTGCCACCTTGGATCTGGGAACCATCCTGTGTATCGTGGATTTTCAGGGGCCAGCCAGCCACTCTCAGCCATATGCCCCCAAACACAAACCACGGACCTTTTCTCTGGCAAACAAAAATCAACTGCCCCAATTCTGGATGGCAGATTGCAGGAGCCACTTGGGACTATCACACCAGCACAACATGGCACTGCTGCCACCTTGGATCTGGGAACAATCCTGCGTATCGTATATATTCAGGAACCAGCCGAACACTCCCAGCCACAGGCCCCCAAACACAAACAACGGCCCATTTCCCTGGAAAACAAAACTCAGCTGCCCCGCTTCTGGATGGCAGTTTGCAGGAGCCACTTGGTACTATCAAACCAGCCCGACTTGGCACTGGTGCCACCTTGGGTCTGGGAACCATCCTGCCTATCGTGGATTTTAAGGAGACAGCCGGCTACTCCCAGCCACAGGCCCCCAACAAAAACCACGGCCCTTTTTTCTGGCAAACAAAACTTAGCTGCCTCACTTCTGGATGGCAGATTGCAGGAGCCACTTGGTGTAATCAAAACAGCCCGACTTGGCACTGGTGCCACCTTGGGTCTGGGAACCATCCTGCGTATCGTGGATTCTAAGGAGCCAGCCGGCCACTCCCAGCCACAGGCCCCCAAACAAAATCAACGGCGCTGTTCCCTGGAAAACAAAACACGCCTGCCAACTTTTTGATGGAGTTTGCAGGAGCCACTTGGTACTATCAAACCAGTCCGACTTGGCACTGGTGCCACCTTGGGTCTGGGAAACATCCTGCGTATCGTGAATTCTTAGGAGCCAGCCGGCCCCTCCTGGCCACAGGCCCTCAAACAAAAACCTAGGCCTATTTCTCTGGCAAACAAAAGTAAGCTGCCCCGCTTCTGGATGGCAGATTGCAGGAGACACTTGGTACTATCAAACCAGCCCAACTTGGCACTGGTGCCACCTTGGATCTGGGAACCATGCTGTGTATCGTGGATATTCAGGGGCCAGCCGGCCACTCTCAGCCATATGCCCCCAAACAGAAACCTCGGCCCGTTTCTCTGGCAAACAAAACTCAACTGCCCCTCTTCTGGATGGCAAATTGCAGGATGAACTTGATACAAAAACCGCAGGCCGACTTGGTAGTGGTGACACCTTGGGCCTGGGAACCATCATGCGTATCGAGCATTTTAAGGAGCCAGCCGGCCACTCCCAGCAATATGCCCCCAAAAACAATCCACGGAATTTTTCTCTGGCAAACAAAAATCAGCTGCCCCGCTTCTGGATGGCAGATTGCAGGAGCCACTTTGCACCATCAAACCAGCCCGACTTGGCACGGGTGCCACCTTGCATCTGGGAACCATTCTGCCTAGCGTGGATTTTCAGGAGCCAGCCAGCCACTCTCAGCCATAGGCCCCCAAACAAAACCCACGGCCCGTTTCCCTGGCAAACAAAATTAAGCTGCCCCGCTTCTGGATGGCAGATTGCAGGACGCCCTTAGTAGTATCAAACCAGCCCAACTTGGCACTGGTGCCACCTTGGGTCTGGGAACCATCCTGCGTATCGTGGGTTCAAAGGAGCCAGCCGGCCACTCCCAGCCACAGGCCCCCAAATACAAACAACGGCGCTTTTCCCTGGAAAACAAAACTCAGCTGCCCTGCCTCTGGATGGCAGATTGCAGGAGCCACTTGGTACTATCAAACCAGCCCAACTTGGCACTGGTGCCACCATGGGTCTGGTCACCATCCTGCCTATCGTAGCTTTTCAGGAGCCACCCGGTCACTCTCAGCCATAGGCCCCCAAACAGAAACCTCGGCCCGTTTCCCTGGCAAACAAAAGTAAGCTGCCCCGCTTCTGGATGGCAGATTGCAGGAGCCACTTGGTACTATCAAACCAGCCCGATTTGGCACTGGTGCCACCTCTGGTCTGGGAACCATGCTGCGTAACACAGATTCTAAGGCGCCAGTCGGCCACTCCCAGCCACAAGCCCCCAAACACAAACAACGGCGCTATTCTTTGGCAAACAAAACTCCACTGCCCCTCTTCTGGATGGCAAATTGCAGGACGCACTTGGTACTATAAAAACAGCCCGACTTGGCACTGGTGCCACCTTGGGTCTGGGAACCATCCTGCGTATCGATCTTTTCAGGAGCCAGCCGGTCACTCCCAGCCATAGGCCCCCAGACACAAATCTCGACCCGTTTCCCTGGCAAACAAAAGTAAGCTGTCCCGCTTCTGGATGGCAGATTGCAGGAACCAATTGGTACTATAAAACCAGCCCGACTTGGCACTGGTGCCACCTTGGGTCTGGGAACCATCCAGCCTATCGTGGATTTTAAGGAGACAGCCGGCTACTCCCAGCCACAGGCCCCCAACAAAAACCACGGCCCTTTTTTCTGGCAAACAAAACTTAGCTGCCTCACTTCTGGATGGCAGATTGCAGGAGCCACTTGGTGTAATCAAACCAGCCCGACTTGGCACTGGTGCCACCTTGGGTCTGGGAACCATCCTGCGTATCGTGGATTCTAAGGAGCCAGCCGGCCACTCCCAGCCACAGGTCCCCAAACAAAATCAACGGCGCTGTTCCCTGGAAAACAAAACACGTCTGCCAATATTTTGATGGAGTTTGCAGGAGCCACTTGGTACTATCAAACCAGCCCGACTTGGCACTGGTGCCACCTTGGGTCTGGGAAACATCCTGCGTATCGTGGATTCTTAGGAGCCAGCCGGCCACTCCTAGCCACAGGCCCCCAGACAAAAACCTAGGCCTATTTCTCTGGCAAACAAAAGTAAGCTGCCCCGCTTCTGGATGGCAGATTGCAGGAGACACTTGGTACTATCAAACCAGCCCAACTTGGCACTGGTGCCACCTTGGATCTGGGAACCATGCTGTGTATCGTGGATATTCAGGGGCCACCCGGCCACTCTCAGCCATATGTCCCCAAACAGAAACCTCGGCCCGTTTCTCTGGCAAACAAAACTCAACTGCCCCTCTTCTGGATGGCAAATTGCAGGAAGAACTTGATACTAAAACCGCAGGCCGACTTGGTAGTGGTGACACCTTGGGCCTGGGAACCATCATGCGTATCGAGCATTTTCAGGAGCCAGCCGGCCACTCTCAGCCATAGGCCCCCAAACAAAACCCACGGCCCGTTTCCCTGGCAAACAAAATTAAGCTGCCCTGCTTCTGGATGGCAGATTGCAGGACGCACTTTGTAGTATCAAACCAGCACAACTTGGCACTGGTGCCACCATGGGTCTGGTCACCATCCTGCCTATCGTAGCTTTCCAGGAGCCAGCCGGTCACTCCCAGCCTTAGGTCCCAAGTCACAAATCTCGGCCCGTTTCCCTGGCAAACAAAAGTAAGCTGCCCCGCTTCTGCATGGCAGATTGCAGGAGCCACTTGGTACTATCAAACCAGCCCAACTTGGCACTGGTGCCACCTCTGGTCTGGGAACCATGCTGCATAACACAGATTCTAAGGCGCCAGTCGGCCACTCCCAGCCACAAGCCCCCAAACACAAACAACGGCGCTATTCTCTGGCAAACAAAACTCAACTGCCCCTCTTCTGGATGGCAAATTGCAGGACGCACTTGGTACTATAAAAACAGCCCGACTTGGCACTGGTGCCACCTTGGGTCTGGGAACCATCCTGCGTATCGATCTTTTTAATGAGACAGCCGGCCACTCCCAGCCATATGCCCCCAAACACAACCCACGGCCCTTTTCTCTGGCAAACAAAACTCAACTGCACCGCTTCTGGATGGCAGATTGCAGGAGCCACTTGGTACTATCAAACCAGCCCGACTTGGCACTGGTGCCACCTTGGGTCTGGGAACCATCCTGCGTATTGTGGGTTGTCAGGAGCCAGCCGAACACTCTCGGCCACAGACCCCAATCAAAAACAACGGCCCGTTTCACAGGCAAACAAAACTCAGCTGCCCCGCTTCTGGATGGGAGATTGCAGGAGGCACTTGACACTGTGAAACCAGCCCCACTTCGCACTGGTGCCACCTTGGGTCTGGGAACCATGCTGCGTATCATGGATTTTCAGGAGCCAGCCGGCCACTCCCAGCCACAGGCCCCCAAACACAAACCACAGCCTTTTTCTCTGGCAAACAAAATTCAGCTGCCCCGCTTCTGGATGGCAGATTGCAGGAGCCACTTGGGACTATCACACCAGCACAACATGGCACTGCTGCCACCTTGGATCTGGGAACCATCCTTCCTATCGTGGATTTTCAGGGGCCAGCCGGTCACTCTCAGCCATAGGCCCCAAACACAAACCGCGGCCCTTTTCTCTGGAAAACAAAACTCAACTGCCCCTCTTCTGGATGGCAGATTGCAGGAGCCACTGGGTACTATGAAACCAGCCCTACTTGGCACTGGTGCCACCTTGGGTCTGGGAACCATGCTGCGTATCATGGATTTTCAGGAGCCAGCCGGCCACTGCCAGCCACAGGCCCCGAAACACAAACAACAGCCTTTTTCTCTGGCAAACAAAATTCAGCTGCCCCGCTTCTGGATGGCAGATTGCAGGAACCACTTGGTACTAACAAACCAGCCCGACTTGGCACTGGTGCCACCTTGGGTCTGGGAACCATCCTGCGTATCGTGGATTCTAAGGAGCCAGCTGGCCACTCCCTGCCACAGGCCCCAAAACACACACAACGGTGCTTTTCCCTGGAAAACAAAACTCGCCTGCCAAACATTTGATGGCAGATTGCAGGAGCCACTTGGTACTATCAAACCAGCCCAACTTGGCACTGGTGCCACCATGGGTCTGGTCACCATCCTGCCTATCGTAGCTTTTCAGGTGCCAGCCAGCCACCCCCAGCCAGAGGCCCCTAGACAAATATTTCGGCCCGTTTCCCTGGCAAACAAAAGTAAGCTACCGCACTTCTGGATGGCAGATTGCAGGAGCCACTTTTCACCATCAAACCAGCCCAACTTGACACTGGTGCCACCTCTGGTCTGGGAACCATCCTGCGTATCGTGGGTTCTAAGGAGCCAGCCGGCCACTCCCAGCCACAGGCCTCCAAACACAAACAACGGTCAGTTTCCCTGGCAAACAAAAGTAAGCTGCCCCGCTTCTGGATGTCAGATTGCAGGAAACACTTGTTGCCAAGTTGGGGTGGTTTGATAGTACCATGTGGCTCCTGCAATCTGCCATCAAATACTTGGCAGGCGAGTTTTGTTTTCCAGGGAAAAGCGCCGTTGTTTGTGTTTGGGGGCCTGTGGTTGGGAGTGGCCGGCTGCCTAATTAGAATCCACGATACGCAGGATGGTTCCCAGACCAGAGGTGGCACCAGTGCCAAGACGGGCTAGTTTGATGGTGCAAAGTGGCTCCTGCAATCTCCCATCCAGAAGCGGGGTAGCTTACTTTTGTTTGCCAGGGAAACGGGCCGAGCTTTGTGTCTGGGGGCCTATGGCTGGGAGTGACCGGCTGGCTCCTGAAAAGCTACGATAGGCAGGATGGTGACCAGACCCATGGTGGCACCAGTGCCAAGTTGGGCTGATTTGATAGTACCAAGTGGCTCCTGCAATCTGCCATCAAAAAGTTGGCAGGAGAGTTTTGTTTTCCAGGGAAAAGCGCCGTTGTTTGTGTTTGGGGGCCTGTGGCTGGGAGTGGTCGGCTGGCTCCTTAGAATCCACGATACGCAGCATGGTATCCAGACCCAAGGTGGCACCAGTGCCAAGTTTTGCTGGTTTGATAGTACCAAGTGGTTCCTGCAATCTGCCATCCAGAAGCGGGGCAGCTTACTTTTGTTTGCCAGGGAAACGGTCCGAGGTTTTTGTCTGGGGGCCTATGGCTGGGAGTGACCGGCTGGCTCCTGAAAAGCTACGATAGGCAGGATGGTGACCAGACCCATGGTGGCACTGGTGCCACCTTGGGTCTGGGAACCATGCTGCGTATCGTGGATTCTAAGGAGCCAGCCGGCCAATCCAGCCACAGGCCCGCAGACACAAACAACGGCGCATTTCCCTGGAAAACAAAACTCGCCCGCCGACTTTTTGATGGCAGATTGCAGGAGCCACTTGGTACTATGAAATCAGCCGAACATGGCACTGGTGCCACCATGGGTCTGGTCACCATCCTGCCTATGGTAGCTTTTCAGGAGCCAGCCGGTCACTCCCAGCCATAGGCCCCCAGACACAAAGCTCGGCCAGTTTCCCTGGCAAACAAAAGTAAGCTGCCCCGCTTCTGGATGGCAGATTGCAGGAGTCACTTTGCACCATCAAACCAGCCCGACTTGGCACTGGTGCCACCTCTGGTCTGGGATCCATCCTGCGTATCGTGGATTCTAAGGAGACAGCTGGCCACTCCCAGCCACAGGCCCCCAAACACAAACAACGGCGCTATTCCCTGGAAAACAAAACTCGCTTGCCAACTTTTTGATGGCAGATTGCAGGAGCCACTTGGTACTATCAAACCACCCCAACTTGGCAACAAGTGTTTCCTGCAATCTGACATCCAGAAGCGGGGCAGCTTACTTTTGTTTGCCAGGGAAACTGACCGTTGTTTGTGTTTGGAGGCCTATGGCTGGGAGTGGCCGACTGGCTCCTGAAAAGCTACGATAGGCAGGATGGTGAGCAGACCCATGGTGGCACCAGTGCCAAGTTGGGCTGGTTTGATAGTACCAAGTGGCTCCTGCAATCTGCCATCAAAATGTTGGCAGGCGAGTTTTGTTTTCCAGGGAAAAGCGCCATTGTTTGTGTTTGGGTGCCTGTGGTTGGGAGTGGCCGGCTGGCTCCTTAGAAACCACGATACGCAGCATGGATACCAGACAAGAGGTGGCACCAGTGCCAAGTTGTGCTGGTTTGATACTACCAAGTGGTTCCTGCAATCTGCCATCCAGAAGCGGGGCAGCTTACTTTTGTTTGCCAGGGAAACGGGCCGAGGTTTGTGACTGGGGACCTATGGCAGGGAGTGACCGGCTGGCTCCTGAAAAGTTACGATAGGCAGGATGGTGACCAGACCCATGGTGGCACCAGTGCCAAGTTGGGCTGGTTTGATAGTACCAAGTGGCTCCTGCAATCTGCCATCAAATACTTGGCAGGCGAGTTTTGTTTTCCAGGGAAAAGCGCCGTTGTTTGTGTTTGGGGGCCTGTGGTTGGGAGTGGCCGGCTGCCTAATTAGAATCCACGATACGCAGGATGGTTCCCAGACCAGAGGTGGCACCAGTGCCAAGTCGGGCTGGTTTGATAGTACCAAGTGGCTCCTGCAATCTGCCATCCAGAAGCGGGGCAGCTTACTTTTGTTTGCCAGGGAAACGGGCCGAGCTTTGTGTCTCGGGGCCTATGGCAGGGAGTGACCGGCTGGCTCCTGAAAAGCTACGATAGGCAGGATGGTGAGCAGACCCATGGTGGCACCAGTGCCAAGTTGGGCTGGTTTGATAGTACCAAGTGGCTCCTGCAATCTGCCATCAAAATGTTGGCAGGCGAGTTTTGTTTTCCAGGGAAAAGCGCCATTGTTTGTGTTTGGGTGCCTGTGGTTGGGAGTGGCCGGCTGGCTCCTTAGAAACCACGATACGCAGCATGGTTCCCAGACCTGAGGTGGCACCAGTGCCAAGTTGGGCTGGTTTGATAGTAGCAAGTGGTTCCTGCAATCTGCCATCCAGAAGCGGGGCAGCTTACTTTTGTTTGCCAGGGAAACGGGCCGAGGTTTGTGACTGGGGACCTATGGCAGGGAGTGACCGGCTGGCTCCTGAAAAGTTACGATAGGCAGGATGGTGACCAGACCCATGGTGGCACCAGTGCCAAGTTGGGCTGGTTTGATAGTACCAAGTGGCTCCTGCAATCTGCCATCAAATACTTGGCAGGCGAGTTTTGTTTTCCAGGGAAAAGCGCCGTTGTTTGTGTTTGGGGGCCTGTGGTTGGGAGTGGCCGGCTGCCTAATTAGAATCCACGATACGCAGCATGGTTCCCAGACCAGAGGTGGCACCAGTGCCAAGACGGGCTTGTTTGATGGTGCAAAGTGGCTCCTGCAATCTCCCATCCAGAAGCGGGGCAGCTTACTTTTGTTTGCCAGGGAAACGGGCCGAGCTTTTTGTCTGGGGGCCTATGGCTGGGAGTGACCGGCTGGCTCCTGAAAAGCTACGATAGGCAGGATGGTGACCAGACCCATGGTGGCACCAGTGCCAAGTTGGGCTGATTTGATAGTACCAAGTGGCTCCTGCAATCTGCCATCAAAAAGTTGGCAGGAGAGTTTTGTTTTCCAGGGAAAAGCGCCGTTGTTTGTGTTTGGGGGCCTGTGGCTGGGAGTGGTCGGCTGGCTCCTTAGAATCCACGATACGCAGCATGGTATCCAGACCCAAGGTGGCACCAGTGCCAAGTTTTGCTGGTTTGATAGTACCAAGTGGTTCCTGCAATCTGCCATCCAGAAGCGGGGCAGCTTACTTTTGTTTGCCAGGGAAATGGTCCGAGGTTTTTGTCTGGGGGCCTATGGCTGGGAGTGACCGGCTGGCTCCTGAAAAGCTACGATAGGCAGGATGGTGACCAGACCCATGGTGGCACTGGTGCCACCTTGGGTCTGGGAACCATGCTGCGTATCGTGGATTCTAAGGAGCCAGCCGGCCACTCCAGCCACAGGCCCGCAGACACAAACAACGGCGCTTTTCCCTGGAAAACAAATCTCGCCCGCCGACTTTTTGATGGCAGATTGCAGGAGCCACTTGGTACTATGAAATCAGCCGAACATGGCTCTGGTGCCACCATGGGTCTGGTCACCATCCTGCCTATGGTAGCTTTTCAGGAGCCAGCCGGTCACTCCCAGCCATAGGCCCCCAGACACAAAGCTCGGCCCGTTTCCCTGGCAAACAAAAGTAAGCTGCCCCGCTTCTGGATGGCAGATTGCAGGAACCACTTGCTACTATCAAACCAGCCCAACTTGGCACTGGTGCCACCTCAGGTCTGGGAACCATCCTGCGTATCGTGGATTCTAATTAGCCATCCGGCCACTCCCAGCCACAGGCCCCCAAACAAAAACAACGGCGCTTTTCCCTGGGAAACAAAACTCGCCTGCCAACTTTTTGATGGCAGATTGCAGGAGCCACTTGGTACTATCAAACCAGCCCAACTTGGCACTGGTGCCACCATGGGTCTGGTCACCATCCTGCCTATCGTAGCTTTTCAGGAGCCAGCCGGTCACTCCCAGCCATAGGCCCCCAGACAAAAACCTCGGCCCTTATCCCTGGCAAACAAAAGTAAGTTAACCTGCTTCTGGATGGCAGATTGCAGGAGCCACTTTTCACCATCAAACTAGCCCGACTTGGCACTGGTGTCACCTCAGGTCTGGGAACCATCCTGCCTGTCGTGGATTCTAATTAGCCAGCCGGCCACTCCCAGCCACAGGCCCCCAAACACAAACAACGGCGCTTTTCCCTGGAAAACAAAACTCGCCTGCCAACTTTTTGATGGCAGATTGCAGGAGCCACTTGGTACTATCAAACCAGCCCAACTTGGCACTGGTGCCACCATGGGTCTGGTCACCATCCTGCCTATCGTAGCTTTTCAGGAGCCAGCCGCTCACTCCCAGCCATAGGCCCCCAGACACAAACCTCGGCCCGTTTCCCTGGCAAACAAAAGTAAGCTGCCCCGCTTCTGGATGGCAGATTGCAGGAACCACTTGGTACTATCAAACCAGCCCAACTTGGCACTGGTGCCACCTTGGGTCTGGGAACCATCCTGCGTATCGTAGATTCTAAGCAGCCAGCCGGCCACTCCCAGCCACAGGCCCCCAAACACAAACAACGGCGCTTTTCCCTGGAAAACAAAACTCGCCTGCCAACATTTTGATGGCAGATTGCAGGAGCCACTTGGTACTATCAAATCAGCCCAACTTGGCACTGGTGCCACCATGGGTCTGGTCACCATCCTGCCTATCGTAGCTTTTCAGGAGCCAGCCGGTCACTCCCAGCCATAGGCCCCCAGACACAAAACTCGGCCCGTTTCCCTGGCAAACAAAAGTAAGCTGCCCCGCTTCTGGATGGCAGATTGCAGGAACCACTTGCTACTATCAAACCAGCCCAACTTGGCACTGGTGCCACCTCAGGTCTGGGAACCATCCTGCGTATTTTGGATTCTAAGGAGTCAGCCGGCCACTCCCAGCCACAGGCCCCCAAACACAAACAACGGCGCTTTTCCCTGGAAAACAAAACTCGCCTGGCAACATTTTGATGGCAGATTGCAGGAGCAACTTGGTACTATCAAACCAGCCCAACTTGGCACTGGTGCCACCATGGGTCTGGTCACCATCCTGCCTATCGTAGTTTTTCAGGAGCCAGCCGGTCACTCCCTGCCATAGGCCCCCAGACACAAAGCTCGGCCCGTTTCCCTGGCAAACAAAAGTAAGCTGCCCCGCTTCTGGATGGCAGATTGCAGGAACCACTTGCTACTATCAAACCAGCCCAACTTGGCACTGGTGCCACCTCAGGTCTGGGAACCATGCTGCGTATCGTGGATTCTATGTAGCCATCCGGCCACTCCCAGCCACAGGCCCCCAAACAAAAACAACGGCGCTTTTCCCTGGATAACAAACTCGCCTGCCAAGTTTTTGATGGCAGATTGCAGGAGCCACTTGGTACTATCAAACCAGCCCAACTTGGCACTGGTGCCACCATGGGTCTGGTCACCATCCTGCCTATCGTAGCTTTTCAGGAGCCAGCCGGTCACTCCCAGCCATAGGCCCCCAGACAAAAACCTCGGCCCTTTTCCCTGGCAAACAAAAGTAAGTTAACCCGCTTCTGGATGGCAGAATGCAGGACCCACTTTTCACCATCAAACTAGCCCGACTTGGCACTGGTGTCACCTCAGGTCTGGGAACCATCCTGCCTGTCGTGGATTCTAAGGAGCCAGCCGGCCACTCCCAGCCACAGGCCCCCAAACAAACAAACGGCGATTTTCCCTGGAAAACAAAACTCGCCTGCCAACTTTTTGATGGCAGGTTGCAGGAACCACTTGGTACTATCAAACCAGCCCAACTTGGCACTGGTGCCACCTTGGGTCTGGGAACCATGCTGCGTATCGTGGATTCTAAGGAGCCAGCCGGCCACTCCAGCCACAGGCCCGCAGACACAAACAACGGCGCTTTTCCCTGGAAAACAAAACTCGCCTGCCGACTTTTTGATGGCAGATTGCAGGAGCCACTTGGTACTATGAAATCAGCCGAACATGACACTGGTGCCACCATGGGTCTGGTCACCATCCTGCCTATCGTTGCTATTCAAGAGCCAGACGGTCACTCCCAGCCATAGGCCCCCAGACACAAAGCTCGGCCCGTTTCCCTGGCAAACAAAAGTAAGCTGCCCCGCTTCTGGATGGCAGATTGCAGGAACAACTTGCTACTATCAAACCAGCCCAACTTGGCACTGGTGCCACCTCAGGTCTGGGAACCATGCTGCGTATCGTGGATTCTAATTAGCCATCCGGCCACTCCCAGCCACAGGCCCCCAAACAAATACAACGGCGCTTTTCCCTGGAAAACAAACTCGCCTGCAAAATTTTTGATGGCAGATTGCAGGAGCCACTTGGTACTATCAAACCAGCCCAACTTGGCACTGGTGCCACCATGGGTCTGGTCACCATCCTGCCTATCGTAGCTTTTCAGGAGCCAGCCGGTCACTCCCAGCCATAGGCCCCCAGACAAAAACCTCGGCCCTTTTCCCTGGCAAATAAAAGTAAGTTAACCCGCTTCTGGATGGCAGATTGCAGGAGCCACTTTTCACCATCAAACTAGCCCGACTTGGCACTGGTGTCACCTCTGGTCTGGGAACCATCCTGCCTGTCGTGGATTCTAATTAGCCAGCCGGCCACTCCCAGCCACAGGCCCCCAAACACAAACAACGGCGCTTTTCCCTGGGAAACAAAACTCGCCTGCCAAGTTTTTGATGGCAGATTGCAGGAGCCACTTGGTACTATCAAACCAGCCCAACTTGGCACTGGTGCCACCATGGGTCTGGTCACCATCCTGCCTATGGTAGCTTTTCAGGAGCCAGCCGGTCACTCCCAGCCATAGGCCCCCAGACAAAAACCTCGGCCCGTTTCCCTGGCAAACAAAAGTAAGCTGTCCCGCTTCTGGATCGCAGATTGCAGGAGCCACTTGGTACTATTAAATCAGCCCAACTTGGCACAGGTGCCACCTCTGGTCTGGGAACCATCCTGCGTATCATGGATTCTAAGGAGCCAGCCGGCCACTCCCAGCCACAGGCCCCCCAACACAAACCACGGCGCTTTTCCCTGGGAAACAAAACTCGCCTGCCAATATTTTGATGGCAGATTGCAGGAGCCACTTGGTACTATCAAACCAGCCCAACTTGGCACTGGTGCCACCATGGGTCTGGTCACCATCCTGCCTATCGTAGCTTTTCAGGAGCCAGCTGGTCACTCCCAGCCATAGGCCCCCAAACACAAACCTCGGCCCGTTTCCTCTGGCAAACAAAAGTAAGCTGTCCAGCTTCTGGATGGCAGATTGCAGGAGCCACTTGGTACTATCAAACCAGCCCAACTTGGCACTGGTGCCACCTCTGGTCTGGGAACCATCCTGCGTATCGTGGATTCTAAGGAGCCAGCCGGCCACTCCCAGCCACAGGCCCCCAAACACAAACAACGGCGCTTTTCCCTGGAAAACAAAACACGCCTGCCAACTTTTTGATGGCAGATTGCAGGAACCACTTGGTACTATCAAACCAGCCCAACTTGGCACTGTTGCCACCTCAGGTCTGGGAACCATCCTGCGTATCGTGGATTCTAAGGAGCCAGCCGGCCACTCCCTGCCACAGGCCCCCAAACAAAAACAACGGCCCTTTTCCCTGGAAAACATAATTCGCCTGCCGATTTTTTGATGGCAGATTGCAGGAGCCACTTGGTACTGTCAAATCAGCCCAACTTGGCACTGGTGCCACCATGGGTCTGCTCACCATCCTGCCTATCGTAGCTTTTCAGGAGCCAGCCGGTCACTCCCAGCCGCAGGCCCCCAGGTACAAACCTCGGCCCGTTTCCCTGGCAAACAAAAGTAAGCTGCCCCGCTTCTGGATGGCAGATTGCAGGAGCCACTTGGTACTATCAAATCAGCCCAACTTGGCACTGGTGCCACCTTGGGTCTGGGAACCATCCTGCGTATCGTGGATTCTAAGGAGCCAGCCGGCCACTCCCAGCCACAGGCCCCCAAACACAAATAAGGGCGCTTTTCCCTGGAAAACAAAACTCGCCTGCCAACTTTTTGATGGCAGATTGCAGGAGCCACTTGGTACTATCAAACCAGCCCAACTTGGCACTGGTGCCACCATGTGTCTGGTCACCACCCTGCTTATCGTAGCTTTTCAGGAGCCAGCCGGTCACTCCCAGCCATAGGAACCCAGACTCAAAGCTCGGACTGTTTCCCTGGCAAACAAAAGTAAGCTGCCCCGCTTCTGGATATCAGATTGCAGGAGCCACTTTTCACCATCAAACTAGCCTGACTTGGCAATGGTGCCACCTCTGGTCTGGGAACCATCCTGCATATCGTGGATTCTAATTAGCCATCCGTCCACTCCCAGCCACAGGCCCCCAAACACAAACAACGGCGCTTTTCCCTGGAAAACAAAACTCGCCTGCCAACTTTTTGATGGCAGATTGCAGGAGCCACTTGGTGCTATCAAACCAGCCCAACTTGGCACTGGTGCCACCATGGGTCTGGTCACCATCCTGCCTATCGTAGCTTTTCAGGAGGCAGCTGGTCACTCCCAGCCATAGGGCCCCAGACACAAAGCTCTGCCCGTTTCCCTGGCAAACAAAAGTAAGCTGCCCCGCTTCTGGATATCAGATTGCAGGAGCCACTTTTGACCATCAAACTAGTCCGACTTGGCAATGGTGCCACCTCTGGTCTGGGAACCATCCTGCGTATCGTGGATTCTAATTCGCCATCCCTCCACTCCCAGCCACAGGCCCCCAAACACAAAGAACGGCGCTTTTCCCTGGAAAACAAAACTCGCCTGCCAACATTTTGATGGCAGATTGCAGGAGCCACTTGGTACTATCAAACCAGCCCAACTTGGCACTGGTGCCACCATGGGTCTGGTCACCATCCTGCCTATCGTAGCTTTTCAGGACCTAGCCGGTCACTCCCAGCCATAGGCCCCCAAAAACAAAGCTCTGCCCGTTTCCCTGGCAAACAAAAGTAAGCTGCCCCGCTTCTGGATGGCAGATTGCAGGAACCACTTGGTAGTATCAAACCAGCCCAACTTGGCACTGGTGCCACCTTCATTCTGGGAACCATCCTGCGTATCGTGGATTCTAAGGAGCCAGCCGGCCACTCCCTGCCACAGGCACCCAAACACAAACAACATCGCTTTTCCCTGGAAAACAAAACTCGCCTGCCAACTTTTTGATGGCGGATTGCAGGAGCCACTTGGTAATATCAAACCAGCCCAACTTGGCACTGGTGCCACCATGGATATGGTCACCATCCTGCCTATCGTAGCTTTTCAAGAGCCAGCCGGTCACTCCCAACCATAGGCCCCCAGACACAAACCTCGGCCCATTGCCCTGGCAAACAAAAGTAAGCTGCCCCGCTTCTGGATGGCAGATTGCAGGAGCCACTTTGCACCATCAAACTAGCCCGACTTGGCACTGGTGCCACCTCAGGTCTGGGAACCATCCTGCGTCTCGGGGATTCCAATTAGCAAGCCGGCCACTCCCAGCCACAGGCCCCCAAACACAAACAACGGCGCTTTTCCCTGGAAAACAAAACTCGCCTGCCAACATTTTGAGGGCAGAATGCAGGAGCCACTTGGTACTATCAAATCAGCCCAACTTGGCACTGCTGCCACCATGGGTCTGGTCACCATCCTGCCTATCATAGCTTTTCAGGAGCCAGCCGGTCCCTCTCTGCCATAGGGCCCCAGAGAAAAACCTCGGCCAGTTTCCCTGGCAAACAAAAGTAAGCTGCCCTGCTTCTGGATGGCAGATTGCAGGAGCCACTTTGCACCATCAAACTAGCCCGACTTGGCACTGGTGCCACCTCAGGTCTGGGAACCATCCTGCGTATCGTGGATTCTAAGGAGCCAGCTGGCCACTCCAGCCACAGGCCCCCAGACACAAACAACGGCGCTTTTCCCTGGAAAACAAAACTCGCCTGCCGACATTTTGATGGCAGATTGCAGGAGCCACTTGGTACTATAAAATCAGCCCAACTTGGCACTGGTGCCACCATGGGTCTGGTCACCATCCTGCCTATCGTAGCTTTTCAGGAGCCAGCCGGTCACTCCCAGCCATAGGCCCCCAGACACAAAGCTCGGCCCGTTTCCCTGGCAAACAAAAGCAAGCTGCCCCGCTTCTGGATGGCAGATTGCAGGAGCCACTTTGCACCATCAAACTAGCCCGACTTGGCACTGGTGCCACCTCAGGTCTGGGAACCATGCTGCGTATCGTGGATTCTAATTAGCCATCCGGCCACTCCCACCCACAGGCCCCCAAACAAAAACAACGGCGCTTTTCCCTGGAAATCAAAACTCGCCTGCCAAATTTTGATGGCAGATTGCCGGAGCCACTTGGTACTATCAAACCAGCCCAACTTGACACTGGTGCCACCATGGGTCTGGTCACCATCCTGCCTATCGTAGCTTTTCAGGAGCCAGCCGGTCACTCCCTGCCATAGGCGCCCAGACACAAACCTCGGCCCGTTTCCCTGGCAAACAAAAGTAAGCTACCCCGCTACTGGATGGCAGATTGCAGGAGCCACTTTTCACCATCAAACCAGCCCGACTTGGCACTGGTGCCACCTCAGGTCTGGGAACCATCCTGCGTATCGTGGATTCTAAGGAGCCAGCCGGCCACTCCCAGCCACAGGCCCCCAAACACAAACAACGGCGCATTTCCCTGGATAACAAACTCGCCTGCCAACTTTTTGATGGCAGATTGCAGGAGCCACTTGGTACTATCAAACCAGCCCAACTTGGCACTGGTGCCACCATGGGTCTGGTCACCATCCTGCCTATCGTAGCTTTTCAGGAGCCAGCCGGTCACTCCCAGCCATAGGCCCCCAGACACAAACCTCGGCCCGTTTCCCTGGCAAACAAAAGTAAGCTGCCCCGCTTCTGGATGGCAGATTGCAGGAGCCACTTGGTACTATCAAACCAGCCCAACTTGGCACTGGTGCCACCTCTGGTCTGGGAACCATGCTGCGTATCGTGGATTCTAAGGAGCCAGCCGGCCACTCCCAGCCACAGTCCCCCAAACAAAAACAACGGCGCTTTTCCCTGGAAAACAAAACTCGCCTGCCAACATTTTGATGGCAGATTGCAGGAGCCACTTGGTACTATCAAACCAGCCCAACTTGGCACTGGTGCCACCATGGGTCTGGTCACCATCCTGCCTATCGTAGCTTTTCAGGAGCCAGCCGCTCACTCCCAGCCATAGGCCCCCAGACACAAAGCTCGGCCCGTTTCCCTGACAAACAAAAGTAAGCTGTCCCGCTTCTGGATGGCAGATTCCAGGAGCCACTTGGTACTATCAAACCAGCCCGACTTGGCACTGGTGCCACCTCTGGTCTGGGAACCATCCTGCGTATCGTGGATTCTAATTAGCCATCCGTCCACTCCCAGCCACAGGCCCCCAAACGCAAACAACGGCGCTTTACCCTGGAAAACAAAACTCGTCTGCCAACTTTTTGATGGCAGATTGCCGGAGCTACTTGCTACTATCAAACCAGCCCAACTTGGCTCTGGTGCCACCTTGGGCCTGGGAACCATGCTGCGTATCGTGGATTATAAGGTGCCAGCCGGCCACTCCCTGCCACAGGCCCCCAAACACAAACAACGGCGCTTTTCCCTGGAAAACATAATTCGCCGGCCAACTTTTTGATGGCAGATTGCAGGAGCCACTTGGTACTATCAAATCAGCCCAACTTGGCACTGGTGCCACCTCAGGTCTGGGAACCATCCTGCCTATCGTAGCATTTCAGGAGCCAGCCGGTCACTCCCAGCCATAGGCGCCCAGACACAAAACTCTGCCCGTTTCCCTGGCAAACCAAAGTAAGCTGCCCCGCTTCTTGATGGCAGATTGCAGGAATCAATTTTCACCATCAAAGTAACCCGACTTGGAACTGGTGCCACCTCTGGTCTGGGAACCATGCTGCGTATCGTGGATTCTAAGGAGCCAGCCGGCCACTCCCAGCCACAGGCCCCCAAACACAAACAACGGCGCTTTTCCCTGGAAAACAAAACTCGCCTGCCAAATTTTTGATGGCAGATTGCAGGAGCCACTTGGTACTATCAAATCAGCCCAACTTGGCACTGGTGCCACCATGGGTCTGGTCACCATCCTGCCTATCGTAGCTTTTCAGGAGCCAGCCGGTCACTCCCAGCCATAGGCCCCCAGACAAATACCTCGGCCCGTTTCCCTGGAAAACAAAAGTCAGCTGCCCCGCTTCTGGATGGCAGATTGCAGGAACCACTTGGTACTATAAAACCAGCCCGACTTGGCACTGGTGCCATCTCTGGTCTGGGAACCATGCTGCGTATCGGGGATTCTAAAGAGCCAGCCGGCCACTCCCAGCCAAAGGCCCCCAAACCCAAACAACTGCGCTTTTCCCTGGAAAACAAAACTCGCCTGCCAACTTTTTGATGGCAGATTGCAGGAGCCACTTGGTACTATCAAACCAGCCCAACTTGGCACTGGTGCCACCATGGGTCTGGTCACCATCCTGCCTATCGTAGCTTTTCAGGAGCCAGCCGGTCACTCCCAGCCATAGGCCCGCAGACACAAAGCTCGGCCCGTTTCCCTGGCAAACAAAAGTAAGCTGCCCCGCTTCTGGATGGCAGATTGCAGGACGCACTTGGTACTATCAAACCAGCCCAACTTGGCACTGCTGCCACCTCTGGTCTGGGAACCATCCTGCGTATCGTGGATTCTAAGGAGCCAGCCGGCCACTCCCAGCCACAGGCCCCCAAACACAAACCACAGCGCTTTTCCCTGGAAAACAAAACCCGCCTGCCGATATTTTTATGGCAGTTTGCAGGAGCCACTTGCTACTATCAAATCAGCCCAACTTGGCACTGGTGCCACCATGGGTCTGGTCACCATCCTGCCTATCGTAGCTTTTCAGGAGCCAGCCGGTCACTCCCAGCCATAGGCCCCCAGACACAAACCTCGGCCCGTTTCCCTGGCAAACAAAAGTAAGCTGCCCCGCTTCTGGATGGCAGATTGTAGGACGCACTTGGTACTATCAAACCAGCCCGACTTGGCACTGGTGCCACCTCTGGTCTGGGAACCATGGTGCGTATCGTGGGTTCTAAGGAGCCAGCCGGCCACTCCCAGCCATAGGCAGCCAAACACAAACAACGGCGCTTTTCCCTGGAAAACAAAACTCGCCTGCCAACTTTTTGATGGCAGATTGCAGGAGCCACTTGGTGTAATCAAACCAGCCCAACTTGGCACTGGTGCCACCATGGGTCTGCTCACCATCCTGCCTATCGTATCTTTTCAGGAGCCAGCCGGTCACTCCTAGCCATAGGCGCCCAGACACAAACCTCGGCCCGTTTCCCTGGCAAAGAAAAGTAAGCTGCCCCGCTTCTGGATGGCAGATTGCAGGAGCCACTTTGCACCATCAAACTAGCCAGACTTGGCACTGGTGCCACCTCAGGTCTGGGAACCATGCTGAGTATCGTGGATTCTAAGGAGCCAGCCGGCCACTCCAAGCCACAGGCCCCCAAACACAAACAACGGCGCTTTTCCCTGGAAAACAAAACTCGCCTGACAACATTTTGATGGCAGATTGCAGGAGCCACTTGGTACTATCAAACCAGCCCAACTTGGCACTGCTGCCACCATGGGTCTGGTCACCATCCTGCCTATCGTAGCTTTTCAGGAGCCAGCCGGTCACTCCCAGCCATAGGCCCCCAGACACAAATCTCGACCCGTTTCCCTGGCAAACAAAAGTAAGCTGTCCCGCTTCTGGATGGCAGATTGCAGGAACCAATTGGTACTATAAAACCAGCCCGACTTGGCACTGGTGCCACCTTGGGTCTGGGAACCATCCTGCGTATCGTGGATTCAAAGGAGCCAGCCGGCCACTCCCAGCCACAGGCCCCCAAACACAAACCACAGCGCTTTTCCCTGGAAAACAAAACCCGCCTGCCAATATTTTGATGGCAGACTGCAGGAGCCACTTGGTACTATCAAATCAGCCCAACTTGGCACTTGTGCCACCATGGGTCTGGTCACCATCCTGCCTATCATAGCTTTTCAGGAGCCAGCCGGTCCCTCTCTGCCATAGGGCCCCAGAGAAAAACCTCGGCCAGTTTCCCTGGCAAACCAAAGTAACCTACCCCGCTTCTGGATGGCAGATTGCAGGAGCCACTTTGCACCATCAAACTAGCCCGACTTGGCACTGGTGCCACCTCAGGTCTGGGAACCATCCTGCGTATCGTGGATTCTAAGGAGCCAGCCGGCCACTCCAGCCACAGGCCCCCGACACAAACAACGGCGCTTTTCCCTGGAAAACAAAACTCGCCTGCCGACATTTTGATGGCAGATTGCAGGAGCCACTTGGTACTATCAAATCAGCCCAACTTGGCACTGGTGCCACCATGGGTCTGGTCACCATCCTGCCTATCGTAGCTTTTCAGGAGCCAGCCGGTCACTCCCAGCCATAGGCCCCCAGACACAAAGCTCTGCCCGTTTCCCTGGCAAACAAAAGCAAGCTGCCCCGCTTCTGGATGGCAGATTGCAGGAGCCACTTTGCACCATCAAACTAGCCCGACTTGGCACTGGTGCCACCTCAGGTCTGGGAACCATGCTGCGTATCGTGGATTCTAATTAGCCATCCGGCCACTCCCACCCACAGGCCCCCAAACAAAAACAACGGCGCTTTTCCCTGGAAAAAAAAACTCGCCTGCCAAATTTTGATGGCAGATTGCCGGAGCCACTTGGTACTATCAAACCAGCCCAACTTGACACTGGTGCCACCATGGGTCTGGTCACCATCCTGCCTATCGTAGCTTTTCAGGAGCCAGCCGGTCTCTCCCAGCCATAGGCCCCCAGACACAAACCTCGGCCCGTTTCCCTGGCAAACAAAAGTAAGCTACCCCGCTTCTGGATGGCAGATTGCAGGACGCACTTGGTACTATCAAACCAGCCCAACTTGGCACTGGTGCCACTTCAGGTCTGGGAACCATCCTGCATATCGTGGATTCTAATTAGCCATCCGTCCACTCCCAGCCACAGGCCCCCAAACAAAAACAACGGCGCTTTTCCCTGGAAAACAAAACTCGCCTGCCAAATTTTGATGGCAGATTGCCGGAGCCACTTGGTACTATCAAACCAGCCCAACTTGGCACTGCTGCCACCATGGGTCTGGTCACCATCCTGCCTATCTTAGCTTTTCAGGACCTAGCCGGTCACTCCCAGCCATAGGCCCCCAGACACAAAGCTCGACCCGTTTCCCTGGCAAGCAAAAATAAGCTGTCCCGCTTCTGGATGGCAGATTGCAGGAGCCACTTGGTACTATAAAACCAGCCCGACTTGGCACTGGTGCCACCTCTGGTCTGGGAACCATCCTGCGTATCGTGGATTCTAAGGAGCCAGCCTGTCACTCCCAGCCACAGGCCCCCAAACACAAACCACAGCGCTTTTCCCTGGAAAACAAAACCCGCCTGCCAACATTTTGATGGCAGACTGCAGGAGCCACTTGGTACTATCAAATCAGCCCAACTTGGCACTGCTGCCACCATGGGTCTGCTCACCATCCTGCCTATCATAGCTTTTCAGGAGCCAGCCGGTCCCTCTCTGCCATAGGGCCCCAGAGAAAAACCTCAGCCAGTTTCCCTGGCAAACAAAAGTAAGCTGCCCCGCTTCTGCAGGGCAGATTGCAGGAGCCACTTTGCACCATCAAACTAGCCCGACTTGGCACTGGTGCCACCTCAGGTCTGGGAACCATCCTGCGTATCGTGGATTCTAAGGAGCCAGCCGGCCACTCCAGCCACAGGCCCCCAGACACAAACAACGGCGCTTTTCCCTGGAAAACAAAACTCGCCTGCCGACATTTTGATGGCAGATTGCAGGAGCCACTTGGTACTATCAAATCAGCCCAACTTGGCACTGGTGCCACCATGGGTCTGGTCACCATCCTGCCTATCGTAGCTTTTCAGGAGCCAGCCGGTCACTCCCAGCCATAGGCCCCCAGACACAAAGCTCGGCCCGTTTCCCTGGCAAACAAAAGCAAGCTGCCCCGCTTCTGGATGGCAGATTGCAGGAGCCACTTTGCACCATCAAACTAGCCCGACTTGGCACTGGTGCCACCTCAGGTCTGGGAACCATGCTGCGTATCGTGGATTCTAATTAGCCATCCGGCCACTCCCACCCACAGTCCCCCAAACAAAAACAACGGCGCTTTTCCCTGGAAAACAAAACTCGCCTGCCAAATTTTGATGGCAGATTGCCGGAGCCACTTGGTACTATCAAACCAGCCCAACTTGACACTGGTGCCACCATGGGTCTGGTCAACATCCTGCCTATCGTAGCTTTTCAGGAGCCAGCCGGTCACTCCCAGCCATAGGCCCCCAGACACAAACCTCGGCCCGTTTCCCTGGCAAACAAAAGTAAGCTACCCCGCTACTGGATGGCAGATTGCAGGAGCCACTTTGCACCATCAAACCAGCCCGACTTGGCACTGGTGCCACCTCAGGTCTGGGAACCATCCTGCGTATCGTGGATTCTAAGGAGCCAGCCGGCCACTCCCAGCCACAGGCCCCCAAACACAAACAACGGCGCATTTCCCTGGATAACAAACTCGCCTGCCAACTTTTTGATGGCAGATTGCAGGAGCCACTTGGTACTATCAAACCAGCCCAACTTGGCACTGGTGCCACCATGGGTCTGGTCACCATCCTGCCTATCGTAGCTTTTCAGGAGCCAGCCGGTCACTCCCAGCCATAGGCCCCCAGACACAAACCTCGGCCCGTTTCCCTGGCAAACAAAAGTAAGCTGCCCCGCTTCTGGATGGCAGATTGCAGGAGCCACTTGGTACTATCAAACCAGCCCAACTTGGCACTGGTGCCACCTCTGGTCTGGGAACCATGCTGCGTATTTTGGATTCTAAGCAGTCAGCCGGCCACTCCCAGCCACAGGCCCCCAAACACAAACAACGGCGCTTTTCCCTGGAAAACAAAACTCGCCTGGCAACATTTTGATGGCAGATTGCAGGAGCAACTTGGTACTATCAAACCAGCCCAACTTGGCACTGGTGCCACCATGGGTCTGGTCACCATCCTGCCTATCGTAGCTTTTCAGGAGCCAGCCGGTCACTCCCTGCCATAGGCCCCCAGACACAAAGCTCGGCCCGTTTCCCTGGCAAACAAAAGTAAGCTGCCCCGCTTCTGGATGGCAGATTGCAGGAACCACTTGCTACTATCAAACCAGCCCAACTTGGCACTGGTGCCACCTCAGGTCTGGGAACCATGCTGCGTATCGTGGATTCTATGTAGCCATCCGGCCACTCCCAGCCACAGGCCCCCAAACAAAAACAACGGCGCTTTTCCCTGGATAACAAACTCGCCTGCCAAGTTTTTGATGGCAGATTGCAGGAGCCACTTGGTACTATCAAACCAGCCCAACTTGGCACTGGTGCCACCATGGGTCTGGTCACCATCCTGCCTATCGTAGCTTTTCAGGAGCCAGCCGGTCACTCCCAGCCATAGGCCCCCAGACAAAAACCTCGGCCCTTTTCCCTGGCAAACAAAAGTAAGTTAACCCGCTTCTGGATGGCAGAATGCAGGACCCACTTTTCACCATCAAACTAGCCCGACTTGGCACTGGTGTCACCTCAGGTCTGGGAACCATCCTGCCTGTCGTGGATTCTAAGGAGCCAGCCGGCCACTCCCAGCCACAGGCCCCCAAACAAACAAACGGCGATTTTCCCTGGAAAACAAAACTCGCCTGCCAACTTTTTGATGGCAGGTTGCAGGAACCACTTGGTACTATCAAACCAGCCCAACTTGGCACTGGTGCCACCTTGGGTCTGGGAACCATGCTGCGTATCGTGGATTCTAAGGAGCCAGCCGGCCACTCAAGCCACAGGCCCGCAGACACAAACAACGGCGCTTTTCCCTGGAAAACAAAACTCGCCTGCCGACTTTTTGATGGCAGATTGCAGGAGCCACTTGGTACTATGAAATCAGCCGAACATGACACTGGTGCCACCATGGGTCTGGTCACCATCCTGCCTATCGTAGCTATTCAAGAGCCAGACGGTCACTCCCAGCCATAGGCCCCCAGACACAAAGCTCGGCCCGTTTCCCTGGCAAACAAAAGTAAGCTGCCCCGCTTCTGGATGGCAGATTGCAGGAACAACTTGCTACTATCAAACCAGCCCAACTTGGCACTGGTGCCACCTCAGGTCTGGGAAACATGCTGCGTATCGTGGATTCTAATTAGCCATCCGGCCACTCCCAGCCACAGGCCCCCAAACAAAAACAACGGCGCTTTTCCCTGGAAAACAAACTCGCCTGCAAAATTTTTGATGGCAGATTGCAGGAGCCACTTGGTACTATCAAACCAGCCCAACTTGGCACTGGTGCCACCATGGGTCTGGTCACCATCCTGCCTATCGTAGCTTTTCAGGAGCCAGCCGGTCACTCCCAGCCATAGGCCCCCAGACAAAAACCTCGGCCCTTTTCCCTGGCAAATAAAAGTAAGTTAACCCGCTTCTGGATGGCAGATTGCAGGAGCCACTTTTCACCATCAAACTAGCCCGACTTGGCACTGGTGTCACCTCTGGTCTGGGAACCATCCTGCCTGTCGTGGATTCTAATTAGCCAGCCGGCCACTCCCAGCCACAGGCCCCCAAACACAAACAACGGCGCTTTTCCCTGGGAAACAAAACTCGCCTGCCAACATTTTGATGGCAGATTGCAGGAGCCACTTGGTACTATCAAACCAGCCCAACTTGGCACTGGTGCCACCATGGGTCTGGTCACCATCCTGCCTATGGTAGCTTTTCAGGAGCCAGCCGGTCACTCCCAGCCATAGGCCCCCAGACAAAAACCTCGGCCCGTTTCCCTGGCAAACAAAAGTAAGCTGTCCCGCTTCTGGATCGCAGATTGCAGGAGCCACTTGGTACTATTAAATCAGCCCAACTTGGCACAGGTGCCACCTCTGGTCTGGGAACCATCCTGCGTATCATGGATTCTAAGGAGCCAGCCGGCCACTCCCAGCCACAGGCCCCCCAACACAAACCACGGCGCTTTTCCCTGGGAAACAAAACTCGCCTGCCAATATTTTGATGGCAGATTGCAGGAGCCACTTGGTACTATCAAACCAGCCCAACTTGGCACTGGTGCCACCATGGGTCTGGTCACCATCCTGCCTATCGTAGCTTTTCAGGAGCCAGCTGGTCACTCCCAGCCATAGGCCCCCAAACACAAACCTCGGCCCGTTTCCTCTGGCAAACAAAAGTAAGCTGTCCAGCTTCTGGATGGCAGATTGCAGGAGCCACTTGGTACTATCAAACCAGCCCAACTTGGCACTGGTGCCACCTCTGGTCTGGGAACCATCCTGCGTATCGTGGATTCTAAGGAGCCAGCCGGCCACTCCCAGCCACAGGCCCCCAAACACAAACAACGGCGCTTTTCCCTGGAAAACAAAACACGCCTGCCAACTTTTTGATGGCAGATTTCAGGAACCACTTGGTACTATCAAACCAGCCCAACTTGGCACTGTTGCCACCTCAGGTCTGGGAACCATCCTGCGTATCGTGGATTCTAAGGAGCCAGCCGGCCACTCCCTGCCACAGGCCCCCAAACAAAAACAACGGCCCTTTTCCCTGGAAAACATAATTCGCCTGCCGATTTTTTGATGGCAGATTGCAGGAGCCACTTGGTACTGTCAAATCAGCCCAACTTGGCACTGGTGCCACCATGGGTCTGCTCACCATCCTGCCTATCGTAGCTTTTCAGGAGCCAGCCGGTCACTCCCAGCCGCAGGCCCCCAGGTACAAACCTCGGCCCGTTTCCCTGGCAAACAAAAGTAAGCTGCCCCGCTTCTGGATGGCAGATTGCAGGAGCCACTTGGTACTATCAAATCAGCCCAACTTGGCACTGGTGCCACCTTGGGTCTGGGAACCATCCTGCGTATCGTGGATTCTAAGGAGCCAGCCGGCCACTCCCAGCCACAGGCCCCCAAACACAAATAAGGGCGCTTTTCCCTGGAAAACAAAACTCGCCTGCCAACTTTTTGATGGCAGATTGCAGGAGCCACTTGGTACTATCAAACCAGCCCAACTTGGCACTGGTGCCACCATGTGTCTGGTCACCACCCTGCTTATCGTAGCTTTTCAGGAGCCAGCCGGTCACTCCCAGCCATAGGAACCCAGACTCAAAGCTCGGACTGTTTCCCTGGCAAACAAAAGTAAGCTGCCCCGCTTCTGGATATCAGATTGCAGGAGCCACTTTTCACCATCAAACTAGCCTGACTTGGCAATGGTGCCACCTCTGGTCTGGGAACCATCCTGCATATCGTGGATTCTAATTAGCCATCCGTCCACTCCCAGCCACAGGCCCCCAAACACAAACAACGGCGCTTTTCCCTGGAAAACAAAACTCGCCTGCCAACTTTTTGATGGCAGATTGCAGGAGCCACTTGGTGCTATCAAACCAGCCCAACTTGGCACTGGTGCCACCATGGGTCTGGTCACCATCCTGCCTATCGTAGCTTTTCAGGAGGCAGCTGGTCACTCCCAGCCATAGGGCCCCAGACACAAAGCTCTGCCCGTTTCCCTGGCAAACAAAAGTAAGCTGCCCCGCTTCTGGATATCAGATTGCAGGAGCCACTTTTGACCATCAAACTAGTCCGACTTGGCAATGGTGCCACCTCTGGTGTGGGAACCATCCTGCGTATCGTGGATTCTAATTCGCCATCCCTCCACTCCCAGCCACAGGCCCCCAAACACAAAGAACGGCGCTTTTCCCTGGAAAACAAAACTCGCCTGCCAACATTTTGATGGCAGATTGCAGGAGCCACTTGGTACTATCAAACCAGCCCAACTTGGCACTGGTGCCACCATGGGTCTGGTCACCATCCTGCCTATCGTAGCTTTTCAGGACCTAGCCGGTCACTCCCAGCCATAGGCCCCCAAAAACAAAGCTCTGCCCGTTTCCCTGGCAAACAAAAGTAAGCTGCCCCGCTTCTGGATGGCAGATTGCAGGAACCACTTGGTAGTATCAAACCAGCCCAACTTGGCACTGGTGCCACCTTCATTCTGGGAACCATCCTGCGTATCGTGGATTCTAAGGAGCCAGCCGGCCACTCCCTGCCACAGGCACCCAAACACAAACAACATCGCTTTTCCCTGGAAAACAAAACTCGCCTGCCAACTTTTTGATGGCGGATTGCAGGAGCCACTTGGTAATATCAAACCAGCCCAACTTGGCACTGGTGCCACCATGGATATGGTCACCATCCTGCCTATCGTAGCTTTTCAAGAGCCAGCCGGTCACTCCCAACCATAGGCCCCCAGACACAAACCTCGGCCCATTGCCCTGGCAAACAAAAGTAAGCTGCCCCGCTTCTGGATGGCAGATTGCAGGAGCCACTT
Organism: Melospiza melodia melodia; assembly: GCF_035770615.1. Lineage (NCBI taxonomy): Eukaryota > Metazoa > Chordata > Aves > Passeriformes > Passerellidae > Melospiza > Melospiza melodia. Next base: position 512,488 of record NC_086213.1, on the reverse strand, counting down.
TGCACCATCAAACTAGCCCGACTTGGCACTGGTGCCACCTCAGGTCTGGGAACCATCCTGCGTCTCGGGGATTCCAATTAGCAAGCCGGCCACTCCCAGCCACAGGCCCCCAAACACAAACAACGGCGCTTTTCCCTGGAAAACAAAACTCGCCTGCCAACATTTTGATGGCAGAATGCAGGAGCCACTTGGTACTATCAAATCAGCCCAACTTGGCACTGCTGCCACCATGGGTCTGGTCACCATCCTGCCTATCATAGCTTTTCAGGAGCCAGCCGGTCCCTCTCTGCCATAGGGCCCCAGAGAAAAACCTCGGCCAGTTTCCCTGGCAAACAAAAGTAAGCTGCCCTGCTTCTGGATGGCAGATTGCAGGAGCCACTTTGCACCATCAAACTAGCCCGACTTGGCACTGGTGCCACCTCAGGTCTGGGAACCATCCTGCGTATCGTGGATTCTAAGGAGCCAGCTGGCCACTCCAGCCACAGGCCCCCAGACACAAACAACGGCGCTTTTCCCTGGAAAACAAAACTCGCCTGCCGACATTTTGATGGCAGATTGCAGGAGCCACTTGGTACTATCAAATCAGCCCAACTTGGCACTGGTGCCACCATGGGTCTGGTCACCATCCTGCCTATCGTAGCTTTTCAGGAGCCAGCCGGTCACTCCCAGCCATAGGCCCCCAGACACAAACCTCGGCCCGTTTCCCTGGCAAACAAAAGCAAGCTGCCCCGCTTCTGGATGGCAGATTGCAGGAGCCACTTTGCACCATCAAATTAGCCCGACTTGGCACTGGTGCCACCTCAGGTCTGGGAACCATGCTGCGTATCGTGGATTCTAATTAGCCATCCGGCCACTCCCACCCACAGGCCCCCAAACAAAAACAACGGCGCTTTTCCCTGGAAATCAAAACTCGCCTGCCAAATTTTGATGGCAGATTGCCGGAGCCACTTGGTACTATCAAACCAGCCCAACTTGACACTGGTGCCACCATGGGTCTGGTCACCATCCTGCCTATCGTAGCTTTTCAGGAGCCAGCCGGTCACTCCCAGCCATAGGCGCCCAGACACAAACCTCGGCCCGTTTCCCTGGCAAACAAAAGTAAGCTACCCCGCTACTGGATGGCAGATTGCAGGAGCCACTTTTCACCATCAAACCAGCCCGACTTGGCACTGGTGCCACCTCAGGTCTGGGAACCATCCTGCGTATCGTGGATTCTAAGGAGCCAGCCGGCCACTCCCAGCCACAGGCCCCCAAACACAAACAACGGCGCATTTCCCTGGATAACAAACTCGCCTGCCAACTTTTTGATGGCAGATTGCAGGAGCCACTTGGTACTATCAAACCAGCCCAACTTGGCACTGGTGCCACCATGGGTCTGGTCACCATCCTGCCTATCGTAGCTTTTCAGGAGCCAGCCGGTCACTCCCAGCCATAGGCCCCCAGACACAAACCTCGGCCCGTTTCCCTGGCAAACAAAAGTAAGCTGCCCCGCTTCTGGATGGCAGATTGCAGGAGCCACTTGGTACTATCAAACCAGCCCAACTTGGCACTGGTGCCACCTCTGGTCTGGGAACCATGCTGCGTATTGTGGATTCTAAGGAGCCAGCCGGCCACTCCCAGCCACAGTCCCCCAAACAAAAACAACGGCGCTTTTCCCTGGAAAACAAAACTCGCCTGCCAACTTTTTGATGGCAGATTGCAGGAGCCACTTGGTACTATCAAACCAGCCCAACTTGGCACTGGTGCCACCATGGGTCTGGTCACCATCCTGCCTATCGTAGCTTTTCAGGAGCCAGCCGCTCACTCCCAGCCATAGGCCCCCAGACACAAAGCTCGGCCCGTTTCCCTGACAAACAAAAGTAAGCTGTCCCGCTTCTGGATGGCAGATTCCAGGAGCCACTTGGTACTATCAAACCAGCCCGACTTGGCACTGGTGCCACCTCTGGTCTGGGAACCATCCTGCGTATCGTGGATTCTAATTAGCCATCCGTCCACTCCCAGCCACAGGCCCCCAAACGCAAACAACGGCGCTTTACCCTGGAAAACAAAACTCGTCTGCCAACTTTTTGATGGCAGATTGCCGGAGCTACTTGGTACTATCAAACCAGCCCAACTTGGCTCTGGTGCCACCTTGGGCCTGGGAACCATGCTGCGTATCGTGGATTATAAGGTGCCAGCCGGCCACTCCCTGCCACAGGCCCCCAAACACAAACAACGGCGCTTTTCCCTGGAAAACATAATTCGCCGGCCAACTTTTTGATGGCAGATTGCAGGAGCCACTTGGTACTATCAAATCAGCCCAACTTGGCACTGGTGCCACCTCAGGTCTGGGAACCATCCTGCCTATCGTAGCATTTCAGGAGCCAGCCGGTCACTCCCAGCCATAGGCGCCCAGACACAAAACTCTGCCCGTTTCCCTGGCAAACCAAAGTAAGCTGCCCCGCTTCTTGATGGCAGATTGCAGGAATCAATTTTCACCATCAAAGTAACCCGACTTGGAACTGGTGCCACCTCTGGTCTGGGAACCATGCTGCGTATCGTGGATTCTAAGGAGCCAGCCGGCCACTCCCAGCCACAGGCCCCCAAACACAAACAACGGCGCTTTTCCCTGGAAAACAAAACTCGCCTGCCAAATTTTTGATGGCAGATTGCAGGAGCCACTTGGTACTATCAAATCAGCCCAACTTGGCACTGGTGCCACCATGGGTCTGGTCACCATCCTGCCTATCGTAGCTTTTCAGGAGCCAGCCGGTCACTCCCAGCCATAGGCCCCCAGACAAATACCTCGGCCCGTTTCCCTGGAAAACAAAAGTCAGCTGCCCCGCTTCTGGATGGCAGATTGCAGGAACCACTTGGTACTATAAAACCAGCCCGACTTGGCACTGGTGCCATCTCTGGTCTGGGAACCATGCTGCGTATCGGGGATTCTAAAGAGCCAGCCGGCCACTCCCAGCCAAAGGCCCCCAAACCCAAACAACTGCGCTTTTCCCTGGAAAACAAAACTCGCCTGCCAACTTTTTGATGGCAGATTGCAGGAGCCACTTGGTACTATCAAACCAGCCCAACTTGGCACTGGTGCCACCATGGGTCTGGTCACCATCCTGCCTATCGTAGCTTTTCAGGAGCCAGCCGGTCACTCCCAGCCATAGGCCCGCAGACACAAAGCTCGGCCCGTTTCCCTGGCAAACAAAAGTAAGCTGCCCCGCTTCTGGATGGCAGATTGCAGGACGCACTTGGTACTATCAAACCAGCCCAACTTGGCACTGCTGCCACCTCTGGTCTGGGAACCATCCTGCGTATCGTGGATTCTAAGGAGCCAGCCGGCCACTCCCAGCCACAGGCCCCCAAACACAAACCACAGCGCTTTTCCCTGGAAAACAAAACCCGCCTGCCGACATTTTTATGGCAGTTTGCAGGAGCCACTTGCTACTATCAAATCAGCCCAACTTGGCACTGGTGCCACCATGGGTCTGGTCACCATCCTGCCTATCGTAGCTTTTCAGGAGCCAGCCGGTCACTCCCAGCCATAGGCCCCCAGACACAAACCTCGGCCCGTTTCCCTGGCAAACAAAAGTAAGCTGCCCCGCTTCTGGATGGCAGATTGTAGGACGCACTTGGTACTATCAAACCAGCCCGACTTGGCACTGGTGCCACCTCTGGTCTGGGAACCATGGTGCGTATCGTGGGTTCTAAGGAGCCAGCCGGCCACTCCCAGCCATAGGCAGCCAAACACAAACAACGGCGCTTTTCCCTGGAAAACAAAACTCGCCTGCCAACTTTTTGATGGCAGATTGCAGGAGCCACTTGGTGTAATCAAACCAGCCCAACTTGGCACTGGTGCCACCATGGGTCTGCTCACCATCCTGCCTATCGTATCTTTTCAGGAGCCAGCCGGTCACTCCTAGCCATAGGCGCCCAGACACAAACCTCGGCCCGTTTCCCTGGCAAAGAAAAGTAAGCTGCCCCGCTTCTGGATGGCAGATTGCAGGAGCCACTTTGCACCATCAAACTAGCCAGACTTGGCACTGGTGCCACCTCAGGTCTGGGAACCATGCTGAGTATCGTGGATTCTAAGGAGCCAGCCGGCCACTCCAAGCCACAGGCCCCCAAACAAAAACAACGGCGCTTTTCCCTGGAAAACAAAACTCGCCTGACAACATTTTGATGGCAGATTGCAGGAGCCACTTGGTACTATCAAACCAGCCCAACTTGGCACTGCTGCCACCATGGGTCTGGTCACCATCCTGCCTATCGTAGCTTTTCAGGAGCCAGCCGGTCACTCCCAGCCATAGGCCCCCAGACACAAATCTCGACCCGTTTCCCTGGCAAACAAAAGTAAGCTGTCCCGCTTCTGGATGGCAGATTGCAGGAACCAATTGGTACTATAAAACCAGCCCGACTTGGCACTGGTGCCACCTTGGGTCTGGGAACCATCCTGCGTATCGTGGATTCAAAGGAGCCAGCCGGCCACTCCCAGCCACAGGCCCCCAAACACAAACCACAGCGCTTTTCCCTGGAAAACAAAACCCGCCTGCCAATATTTTGATGGCAGACTGCAGGAGCCACTTGGTACTATCAAACCAGCCCAACTTGGCACTTGTGCCACCATGGGTCTGGTCACCATCCTGCCTATCATAGCTTTTCAGGAGCCAGCCGGTCCCTCTCTGCCATAGGGCCCCAGAGAAAAACCTCGGCCAGTTTCCCTGGCAAACCAAAGTAACCTACCCCGCTTCTGGATGGCAGATTGCAGGAGCCACTTTGCACCATCAAACTAGCCCGACTTGGCACTGGTGCCACCTCAGGTCTGGGAACCATCCTGCGTATCGTGGATTCTAAGGAGCCAGCCGGCCACTCCAGCCACAGGCCCCCAGACACAAACAACGGCGCTTTTCCCTGGAAAACAAAACTCGCCTGCCGACATTTTGATGGCAGATTGCAGGAGCCACTTGGTACTATCAAATCAGCCCAACTTGGCACTGGTGCCACCATGGGTCTGGTCACCATCCTGCCTATCGTAGCTTTTCAGGAGCCAGCCGGTCACTCCCAGCCATAGGCCCCCAGACACAAAGCTCTGCCCGTTTCCCTGGCAAACAAAAGCAAGCTGCCCCGCTTCTGGATGGCAGATTGCAGGAGCCACTTTGCACCATCAAACTAGCCCGACTTGGCACTGGTGCCACCTCAGGTCTGGGAACCATGCTGCGTATCGTGGATTCTAATTAGCCATCCGGCCACTCCCACCCACAGGCCCCCAAACAAAAACAACGGCGCTTTTCCCTGGAAAAAAAAACTCGCCTGCCAAATTTTGATGGCAGATTGCCGGAGCCACTTGGTACTATCAAACCAGCCCAACTTGACACTGGTGCCACCATGGGTCTGGTCACCATCCTGCCTATCGTAGCTTTTCAGGAGCCAGCCGGTCTCTCCCAGCCATAGGCCCCCAGACACAAACCTCGGCCCGTTTCCCTGGCAAACAAAAGTAAGCTACCCCGCTTCTGGATGGCAGATTGCAGGACGCACTTGGTACTATCAAACCAGCCCAACTTGGCACTGGTGCCACTTCAGGTCTGGGAACCATCCTGCATATCGTGGATTCTAATTAGCCATCCGTCCACTCCCAGCCACAGGCCCCCAAACAAAAACAACGGCGCTTTTCCCTGGAAAACAAAACTCGCCTGCCAAATTTTGATGGCAGATTGCCGGAGCCACTTGGTACTATCAAACCAGCCCAACTTGGCACTGCTGCCACCATGGGTCTGGTCACCATCCTGCCTATCTTAGCTTTTCAGGACCTAGCCGGTCACTCCCAGCCATAGGCCCCCAGACACAAAGCTCGACCCGTTTCCCTGGCAAGCAAAAATAAGCTGTCCCGCTTCTGGATGGCAGATTGCAGGAGCCACTTGGTACTATAAAACCAGCCCGACTTGGCACTGGTGCCACCTCTGGTCTGGGAACCATCCTGCGTATCGTGGATTCTAAGGAGCCAGCCTGTCACTCCCAGCCACAGGCCCCCAAACACAAACCACAGCGCTTTTCCCTGGAAAACAAAACCCGCCTGCCAACATTTTGATGGCAGACTGCAGGAGCCACTTGGTACTATCAAATCAGCCCAACTTGGCACTGCTGCCACCATGGGTCTGCTCACCATCCTGCCTATCATAGCTTTTCAGGAGCCAGCCGGTCCCTCTCTGCCATAGGGCCCCAGAGAAAAACCTCAGCCAGTTTCCCTGGCAAACAAAAGTAAGCTGCCCCGCTTCTGCAGGGCAGATTGCAGGAGCCACTTTGCACCATCAAACTAGCCCGACTTGGCACTGGTGCCACCTCAGGTCTGGGAACCATCCTGCGTATCGTGGATTCTAAGGAGCCAGCCGGCCACTCCAGCCACAGGCCCCCAGACACAAACAACGGCGCTTTTCCCTGGAAAACAAAACTCGCCTGCCGACATTTTGATGGCAGATTGCAGGAGCCACTTGGTACTATCAAATCAGCCCAACTTGGCACTGGTGCCACCATGGGTCTGGTCACCATCCTGCCTATCGTAGCTTTTCAGGAGCCAGCCGGTCACTCCCAGCCATAGGCCCCCAGACACAAAGCTCGGCCCGTTTCCCTGGCAAACAAAAGCAAGCTGCCCCGCTTCTGGATGGCAGATTGCAGGAGCCACTTTGCACCATCAAACTAGCCCGACTTGGCACTGGTGCCACCTCAGGTCTGGGAACCATGCTGCGTATCGTGGATTCTAATTAGCCATCCGGCCACTCCCACCCACAGGCCCCCAAACAAAAACAACGGCGCTTTTCCCTGGAAAACAAAACTCGCCTGCCAAATTTTGATGGCAGATTGCCGGAGCCACTTGGTACTATCAAACCAGCCCAACTTGACACTGGTGCCACCATGGGTCTGGTCACCATCCTGCCTATCGTAGCTTTTCAGGAGCCAGCCGGTCACTCCCAGCCATAGGCCCCCAGACACAAACCTCGGCCCGTTTCCCTGGCAAACAAAAGTAAGCTACCCCGCTACTGGATGGCAGATTGCAGGAGCCACTTTGCACCATCAAACCAGCCCGACTTGGCACTGGTGCCACCTCAGGTCTGGGAACCATCCTGCGTATCGTGGATTCTAAGGAGCCAGCCGGCCACTCCCAGCCACAGGCCCCCAAACACAAACAACGCCGCATTTCCCTGGATAACAAACTCGCCTGCCAACTTTTTGATGGCAGATTGCAGGAGCCACTTGGTACTATCAAACCAGCCCAACTTGGCACTGGTGCCACCATGGGTCTGGTCACCATCCTGCCTATCGTAGCTTTTCAGGAGCCAGCCGGTCACTCCCAGCCATAGGCCCCCAGACACAAACCTCGGCCCGTTTCCCTGGCAAACAAAAGTAAGCTGCCCCGCTTCTGGATGGCAGATTGCAGGAGCCACTTGGTACTATCAAACCAGCCCAACTTGGCACTGGTGCCACCTCTGGTCTGGGAACCATGCTGCGTATCGTGGATTCTAAGGAGCCAGCCGGCCACTCCCAGCCACAGTCACCCAAACAAAAACAACGGCGCTTTTCCCTGGAAAACAAAACTCGCCTGCCAACATTTTGATGGCAGATTGCAGGAGCCACTTGGTACTATCAAACCAGCCCAACTTGGCACTGGTGCCACCATGGGTCTGGTCACCATCCTGCCTATCGTAGCTTTTCAGGAGCCAGCCGGTCACTCCCAGCCATAGGCCCCCAGACACAAAGCTCGGCCCGTTTCCCTGACAAACAAAAGTAAGCTGTCCCGCTTCTGGATGGCAGATTCCAGGAGCCACTTGGTACTATAAAACCAGCCCGACTTGGCACTGGTGCCACCTCTGGTCTGGGAACCATCCTGCGTATCGTGGATTCTAATTAGCCATCCGTCCACTCCCAGCCACAGGCCCCCAAACGCAAACAACGGCGCTTTACCCTGGAAAACAAAACTCGTCTGCCAACTTTTTGATGGCAGATTGCCGGAGCTACTTGGTACTATCAAACCAGCCCAACTTGGCTCTGGTGCCACCTTGGGCCTGGGAACCATGCTGGGTATCGTGGATTATAAGGAGCCAGCCGGCCACTCCCTGCCACAGGCCCCCAAACACAAACAACGGCGCTTTTCCCTGGAAAACATAATTCGCCGGCCAACTATTTGATGGCAGATTGCAGGAGCCACTTGGTACTATCAAATCAGCCCAACTTGGCACTGGTGCCACCTCAGGTCTGGGAACCATCCTGCCTATCGTAGCATTTCAGGAGCCAGCCGGTCACTCCCAGCCATAGGCGCCCAGACACAAAGCTCTGCCCGTTTCCCTGGCAAACCAAAGTAAGCTGCCCCGCTTCTTGATGGCAGATTGCAGGAATCACTTTTCACCATCAAAGTAACCCGACTTGGAACTGGTGCCACCTCTGGTCTGGGAACCATGCTGCGTATCGTGGATTCTAAGGAGCCAGCCGGCCACTCCCAGCCACAGGCCCCCAAACACAAACAACGGCGCTTTTCCCTGGAAAACAAAACTCGCCTGCCAAATTTTTGATGGCAGATTGCAGGAGCCACTTGGTACTATCAAATCAGCCCAACTTGGCACTGGTGCCACCATGGGTCTGGTCACCATCCTGCCTATCGTAGCTTTTCAGGAGCCAGCCGGTCACTCCCAGCCATAGGCCCCCAGACAAAAACCTCGGCCCGTTTCCCTGGCAAACAAAAGTCAGCTGCCCCGCTTCTGGATGGCAGATTGCAGGAACCACTTGGTACTATAAAACAAGCCCGACTTGGCACTGGTGCCATCTCTGGTCTGGGAACCATGCTGCGTATCGGGGATTCTAAAGAGCCAGCCGGCCACTCCCAGCCAAAGGCCCCCAAACCCAAACAACTGCGCTTTTCCCTGGAAAACAAAACTCGCCTGCCAACTTTTTGATGGCAGATTGCAGGAGCCACTTGGTACTATCAAACCAGCCCAACTTGGCACTGGTGCCACCATGGGTCTGGTCACCATCCTGCCTATCTTAGCTTTTCAGGACGAAGACGGTCACTCCCAGCCATAGGCCCGCAGACACAAAGCTCGGCCCGTTTCGCTGGCAAACAAAAGTAAGCTGCCCCGCTTCTGGATGGCAGATTGCAGGAGCCACTTGGTACTATCAAACCAGCCCAACTTGGCACTGGTGCCTCCTCTGGTCTGGGAACCATCCTGCGTATCGTGGATTCTAAGGAGCCAGCCGGTCACTCCCAGCCACAGGCCCCCAAACACAAACCACAGCGCTTTTCCCTGGAAAACAAAACCCGCCTGCCGACATTTTGATGGCAGATTGCAGGAGCCACTTGCTACTATCAAATCAGCCCAACTTGGCACTGGTGCCACCATGGGTCTGGTCACCATCCTGCCTATCGTAGCTTTTCACGAGCCAGCCGGTCACTCCCAGCCATAGGCCCCCAGACACAAACCTCGGCCCGTTTCCCTGGCAAACAAAAGTAAGCTGCCCCGCTTCTGGATGGCAGATTGTAGGACGCACTTGGTACTATCAAACCAGCCCGACTTGGCACTGGTGCCACCTCTGGTCTGGGAACCATGGTGCGTATCGTGGATTCTAAGGAGCCAGCCGGCCACTCCCAGCCATAGGCACCCAAACACAAACAACGGCGCTTTTCCCTGGAAAACAAAACTCGCCTGCCAACTTTTTGATGGCAGATTGCAGGAGCCACTTGGTACTATCAAACCAGCCCAACTTGGCACTGGTGCCACCATGGGTCTGGTCACCATCCTGCCTATCGTAGCTTTTCAGGAGGCAGCCGGTCACTCCCAGCCATAGGCCCCCAGACAAAAACCTCGGCCCGTTTCCCTGGCAAACAAAAGTAAGCTGCCCCGCTTCTGGATGGCAGATTGCAGGAGCCACTTTGCACCATCAAACTAGCCCGACTTGGCACTGGTGCCACCTCCGGTCTGGGAACCATCTTGCGTATCGTGGATTCTAAGGAGCCAGCCGGCCAATCCCAGCCACAGGCCCCCAAACACAAACAACGGCGCTTTTCCCTGGAAAACAAAACTCGCCTGCCAAATTTTGACGGCAGATTGCAGGAGCCACTTGGTACTATCAAATCAGCCCAACTTGGGACTGGTGCCACCATGGGTCTGGTCACCATCCTGCCTATCGTAGCTTTTCAGGAGGCAGCCGGTCACTCCCAGCCATAGGCCCCCAGACAAAAACCTCGGCCCGTTTCCCTGGCAAACAAAAGTAAGCTGCCCTGCTTCTGGGTGGCAGATTGCAGGAACCACTTGGTACTATCAAACCAGCAAAACTTGGCACTGGTGCCACCTTAGGTCTGGATACCATGCTGCGTATCGTGGATTCTAAGAAGCCAGCCGGCCACTCCCAGCCACAGGCCCCCAAACAAAACAACGGCGCTTTTCCCTGGAAAACAAAACTCGTCTGCCAACTTTTTGATGGCAGATTGCCGGAGCCACTTGGTACTATCAAAACAGCCCAACTTGGCACTGGTGCCACCTTGGGTCTGGGAACCATGCTGCGTATCGTGGATTATAAGGAGCCAGCCGGCCACTCCCAGCCACAGGCCCCCAAACACAAACCACAGTGCTTTTCCCTGGAAAACAAAATTCGCCTGACAACATTTTGATGGCAGATTGCAGGAGCCACTTGCTACTATCAAATCAGCCCAACTTGGCACTGCTGCCACCATGGGTCTGGTCACCATCCTGCCTATCGTAGCTTTTCAGGAGCCAGCCGGTCACTCCCAGCCATAGGCCCCCAGACAAAAACCTCGGCCCGTTTCCCTGGCAAACAAAAGTAAGCTGCCCCGCTTCTGGATGGCAGATTGCAGGAACCACTTGGTACTATAAAACCAGCCCGACTTGGCACTGGTGCCACCTCTGGTCTGGGAACCATGCTGCGTATCGTGGATTCTAAGGAGCCAGCCGGTCACTCCCAGCCATAGGCACCCAAACAAAAACAACGGCGCTTTTCCCTGGAAAACAAAACTCGCCTGCCAACTTTTTGATGGCAGATTGCAGGAGCCACTTGGTACTATCAAACCAGCCCAACTTGGCACTGGTGCCACCATGGGTCTGGTCACCATCCTGCCTATCTTAGCTTTTCAGGACCAAGCCGGTCACTCCCAGCCATAGGCCCCCAGACACAAATCTCGACCCCTTTCCCTGGCGAACAAAAGTAAGCTGCCCCTCTTCTGGATGGCAGATTGTAGGACGCACTTGGTACTATCAAACCAGCCCGACTTGGCACTGGTGCCACCTCTGGTCTGGGAACCATGGTGCGTATCGTGGATTCTAAGGAGCCAGCCGGCCACTCCCAGCCATAGGCACCCAAACACAAACAACGGCGCTTTTCCCTGGAAAACAAAACTCGCCTGCCAACTTTTTGATGGCAGATTGCAGGAGCCACTTGGTGCTATCAAACCAGCCCAACTTGGCACTTGTGCCACCATGGGTCTGCTCACCATCCTGCCTATCGTAGCTTTTCAGGAGCCAGCCGCTCACTCCCTGCCATAGGCCCCCAGAGAAAAAGCTCGGCCTGTTTCCCTGGCAAACAAAAGTAAGCTGCCCCGCTTCTGGATGGCAGATTGCAGGAGCCACTTGGTACTATCAAACCAGCCCGACTTGGCACTGGTGCCACCTCAGGTCTGGGAACCATCCTGCGTATCGTGGATTCTAAGGAGCCAGCCGGCCACTCCCAGCCACAGGCCCCCAAACACAAACAACGGCGCTTTTCACTGGAAAACAAAACTCGCCTGCCGACATTTTGATGGCAGATTGCAGGAGCCACTTGGTACTATCAAACCAGCCCAACTTGGCACTGGTGCCACCTTGGGTCTGGGAACCATGCTGCGTATCGTGGATTATAAGGAGCCAGCCGGCCACTCCCAGCCACAGGCCCCCAAACACAAACCACAGTGCTTTTCCCTGGAAAACAAAATTCGCCTGACAACTTTTTGATGGCAGATTGCAGGAGCCACTTGCTACTATCAAATCAGCCCAACTTGGCACTGCTGCCACCATGGGTCTGGTCACCATCCTGCCTATCGTAGCTTTTCACGAGCCAGCCGGTCACTCCCAGCCATAGGCCCCCAGACACAAACCTCGGCCCGTTTCCCTGGCAAACAAAAGTAAGCTGCCCCGCTTCTGGATGGCAGATTGCAGGAACCACTTGGTACTATAAAACCAGCCCGACTTGGCACTGGTGCCACCTCTGGTCTGGGAACCATGCTGCGTATCGTGGATTCTAAGGAGCCAGCCGGTCACTCCCAGCCATAGGCACCCAAACAAAAACAACGGCGCTTTTCCCTGGAAAACAAAACTCGCCTGCCAACTTTTTGATGGCAGATTGCAGGAGCCACTTGGTACTATCAAACCAGCCCAACTTGGCACTGGTGCCACCATGGGTCTGGTCACCATCCTGCCTATCTTAGCTTTTCAGGACCAAGCCGGTCACTCCCAGCCATAGGCCCCCAGACACAAATCTCGACCCCTTTCCCTGGCGAACAAAAGTAAGCTGCCCCTCTTCTGGATGGCAGATTGTAGGACGCACTTGGTACTATCAAACCAGCCCGACTTGGCACTGGTGCCACCTCTGGTCTGGGAACCATGGTGCGTATCGTGGATTCTAAGGAGCCAGCCGGCCACTCCCAGCCATAGGCACCCAAACACAAACAACGGCGCTTTTCCCTGGAAAACAAAACTCGCCTGCCAACTTTTTGATGGCAGATTGCAGGAGCCACTTGGTGCTATCAAACCAGCCCAACTTGGCACTTGTGCCACCATGGGTCTGCTCACCATCCTGCCTATCGTAGCTTTTCAGGAGCCAGCCGCTCACTCCCAGCCATAGGCCCCCAGAGAAAAAGCTCGGCCTGTTTCCCTGGCAAACAAAAGTAAGCTGCCCCGCTTCTGGATGGCAGATTGCATGAGCAACTTGGTACTATCAGCCAGCCCAACTTGGCACTGGTGCCACCTCAGGTCTGGGAACCATCCTGCGTATCGTGGATTCTAAGGAGCCAGCCGGCCACTCCCAGCCACAGGCCCCCAAACACAAACAACGGCGCTTTTCACTGGAAAACAAAACTCGCCTGCCGACATTTTGATGGCAGATTGCAGGAGCCACTTGGTACTATCAAACCAGCCCAACTTGGCACTGGTGCCACCATGGGTCTGCTCACCATCCTGCCTATCGTAGCTTTTCAGGAGCCAGCCGGTCACTCCCAGCCATAGGCCCCGAGACACAAAGCTCAGCCCGTTTCCCTGGCAAACAAAAGTAAGCTGCCCCGCTTCTGGATGGCAGATTGCAGGAGCCACTTTGCACCATCATACTAGCCCGACTTGGCACTGGTGCCACCTCTGGTCTGGGAACCATCCTGCGTATCGTGGATTCTAAGGAGCCAGCTGGCCACTCCCAGCCACAGGCCCCCAAACACAAACAACGGCGCTTTTCCCTGCAAAACAAAACTCGCCTACCAACTATTTGATGGCAGATTACAGGAGCCACTTGGTACTGTCAAACCAGCCCAACTTGGCACTGGTGCCACCATGGGTCTGGTCACCTTCCTGCCTATCGTAACTTTTCAGGAGCCAGCCGGTCATTCCCAGCCATAGGTCCCCAGTCACAAACCTCGGCCCGTTTCCCTGGCAAACAAAAGTAAGCTGCCCCGCTTCTGGATGGCAGATTGCAGGAGCCACTTGGTACTATCAAACCAGCCCGACTTGGCACTGGTGCCACCTCTGGTCTGGGACCCATCCTGCGTATCGTGGATTCTAAGGAGCCAGTCGGCCACTCCCAGCCACAGGCCCCCAAACACAAACAACGGCCCGTTTCCGTGGCAAACAAAAGTAAGCTGCCCCGCTTCTGGATGGCAGATTGCAGGAACCACTTGGTAGTATCAAACCAGCACAACTTGGCACTGGTGGCACCTCTTGTCTGGTAACCATGCTGCGTATCGTGGTTTCTAAGGAGCCAGCCGGGCACTCCCAACCACAGGCCCCCAAACACAAACAATGGCGCTTTTCCCTGGAAAACAAAACTCGCCTGCCAACTTTTTGATGGCAGATTGCAGGAGCCACTTGGTACTTAAAACCAGCACAACTTGGCACTGATGCCACCATGGGTCTGGTCACCATCCTGCCTATCGTAGCTTTTCAGGAGCCAGCCGGTCACTCCCTGCCATAGGCCCCGAGACACAAAGCTCGGCCCGTTTCCCTGGCAAACAAAACTCCACTGTCCCGCTTCTGGATGGCAGATTGCAGGAGACACATGGTACTATCAAACCAGCCCGACTTGGCACTGGTGCCACCTCAGGTCTGGGAACCATCCTGCGTATCATGGATTTTAAGGAGCCAGTCGGCCACTCCCAGCCATAGGCCTCCAAACACAAACAACGGTCCGTTTCCCTGTCAAACAAAAGTAAGCAGCCCCGCTTCTGGATGTAAGATTGCAGGAACCACTTGTTGCCAAGTTGGGGTGGTTTGATAGTACCAAGTGGCTCCTGCAATCTGCCATCAAAAAGTTGGCAAGCGAGTTTTGTTTTCCAGGGAAAACGCCGTTGTTTGTGTTTGGGGGCCTGTGGCTGGGAGTGGCCAGCTGTCTCCTTAGAATCCACGATAGGCAGGATGGTGACCAGACCAGAGGTGGCACCAGTGACAAGTCGGGCTGGTTTGATGGTGAAAAGTGACTCCTGCAATCTGCCATCCAGAAGCGGGGTAGCTTACTTTTGTTTGCCAGGGAAACGGGCAGAGCTTTGTGTCTGGGGGCCTATGGCTGGGAGTGACCGGCTGGCTCCTGAAAAGCTACGATAGGCAGGATGGTGACCAGACCCATGGTGGCACCAGTGCCAAGTTGGGCTGGTTTGATAGTAGCAAGTGGCTCCTGCAATCTGCCATCAAAAAGTTGGCAGGCGAGTTTTGTTTTCCAGGGAAAAGCGCCGTTGTTTGTGTTTGGGGGCCTGTGGCTGGGAGTGGCCAGCTGGCTCCTTAGAATCCACGATACGCAGGATGATTCCCAGACCAGAGGTGGCACCAGTGCCAAGTCGGGCTGGTTTGATGGTGCAAAGTGGCTCCTGCAATCTGCCATCCAGAAGCGGGGTAGCTTACTTTTGTTTGCCAGGGAAACGGGCCGAGGTTTGTGACTGGGGGCCTATGGCTGGGAGTGACCGGCTGGCGCCTGAAAAGCTACGATAGGCAGGATGGTGACCAGACCCATGGTGGCACCAGTGCCAAGTTGGGCTGGTTTGATAGTACCAAGTGGCTCCTGCAATCTGCCATCAAAAAGTTGGCAGGCCAGTTTTGTTTTCCAGGGAAAAGCGCCGTTGTTTGTGTTTGGAGGCCTGTGGCTGGGAGTGGCCGGCTGCCTCCTTTGAACCCAGGATACGCAGGATGGTTCCCAGACCCAAGGTGGCACCAGTGCCAAGTTGGGCTGGTTTGATAGTACCAAGTGGCTCCTGCAATCTGCCATCCAGAAGCGGGACAGCTTAATTTTGTTTCCCAGGGAAACGGGCCGAGGTATTTGTCTGGGGGCCTATGGCTGGGAGTGACTGGGTGGCTACTGAAAAGCTACGATAGGCAGGATGGTTACCAGACTCAGGGTGGCACCAGTGCCAAGTCGGGCTGGTTTGATAATACTAAATAGCTCCTGCAATCTGCCATCCAGACGCGGGGCAGCGGATTTTTGTTTGCTGGAGAAAAGTTCCGTGGTTTTTTTATGGTGGTATATGGCTGGACGTGACCGGCTGGCTCCTTAAAAAGATCGATACGCAGGATTGTTCCCTGACCCAAGGTGGCATCAGTGCCAAGTCGGGCTGTTTTCGTAGTACCAAGTGCGTCCTGCAATTTGCCATCCAGAGGAGGGGCAGTTGAGTTTTGTTTGCCAGAGAAAAGGGCCGTGGTATATGTTTGGGGGCATATGGCTGAGAGTGGCCGGCTGGCCCCTGAAAATCCACGATAGGCAGGATGGTTCCCAGAACCAAGGTGGCACCAGTGACATGTTGGCCTGGTTTGATAGTACCATGTGGCTCCTGCAATCTGCCATCCAGAAGCGGGGCTGCTTACTTTTGTTTGCCAGGGAAACGGGCCGAGATATTTGTCTGGGGGCCTATGGCTGGGAGTGACCGGCTGGCTCCTGAAAAGCTACGATAGGCAGGATGGTGACCAGACCCATGGTGGCACCAGTGCCAAGTTGGGCTGGTTTGATAGTACCAAGTGGCTCCTGCAATCTGCCATCAAAAAGTTGTCAGGCGAGTTTTGTTTTCCAGGGAAAAGCGCCGTTGTTCTTGTTTAGAGGCCTGTGGCTGGGAGTGGCCGGCTGGCTCCTTAGAATCCACGATACGCATGATGGTTCCCAGTGCCAAGGTGGCACCAGTGCCAAGTTGGGCTGGTTTGATAGTACCAAGTGGCTCCTGCAATCTGCCATCCAGAAGCGGGACAGCTTACTTTTGTTTCCCAGGGAAACGGGCCGAGGTATTTGTCTGGGGGCCTATGGCTGGGAGTGACCGGCTGGCTACTGAAAAGCTACGTTAGGCAGGATGGTTACGAGACTCATGGTGGCACCAGTGCCAAGTCGGGCTGGTTTGATAATACTAAATAGCTCCTGCAATCTGCCATTCAGACGCCGGGCAGCGGATTTTTGTGTGCTGGAGAAAAGTTCCGTGGTTTTTTTTTGGGGGTATATGGCTGGACGTGGCCGGCTGGCTCCTTAAAAAGAACGATACGCAGGATTGTTCCCTGACCCAAGGTGGCATCAGTGCCAAGTCGGGCTGTTTTCGTAGTACCAAGTGCGTCCTGCAATTTGCCATCCAGAAGAGGGGCAGTTTAGTTTTCTTTGCCAGAGAATAGGGCCCTGGTATGGGTTTGGGGGCATATGGCTGAGAGTGGCCGGCTGGCCCCTGAAAATCCACGATAGGCAGGATGGTTCCCAGAGCCAAGGTGGCACCAGTGCCATGTTGGCCTGGTTTGATAATACCATGTGGCTCCTGCAATCTGCCAACCAGAAACGGGGCAGCTTACTTTTGTTTGCCAGGGAAACGGGCCGAGATATTTGTCTGGGGGCCTATGGCTGGGAGTGACCGGCTGGCTCCTGAAAAGCTACGATAGGCAGGATGGTGACCAGACCCAAAGTGGAACCAGTGCCAAGTTGGGCTGGTTTGATAGTACCAAGTGGCTCCTGCAATCTGCAATCAAAAATTTGGCAGGCGAGTTTTGTTTTCCAGGGAAAAGCGCCGTTGTTTTTGTTTAGAGGCCTGTGGCTGGCAGTGGCCGGCTGTCCTCGTAGAATCTACGTTACGCAGCATGGTTCCCAGAGCCAAGGTGGCACCAGGGCCAAGTCGGGCAGGTTTGATAGTACCAAATGCATCCTGCAATCTGCCATCCAAAAGCGGGGCAGCTTACTTTTGTTTGCCAGGGAAACGGGCCGAGGTTTCTGTCTGGGGGCCTATGGCAGGGAGTGACCGAATGGCTCCTGAAATGCTACGATAGGCAGGATGTTTACCAGACCCATGGTGGCACCAGTGCCAAGTTGGGCTGATTTGATAGTACCAAGTGGCTCCTGCAATCTGCCATCCAGAAGCTGGACAGCTTACTTTTGTTTTCCAGGGAAACGGGCCGAGGTTTGTGTCTGGGGGTCTATGGCTGGGAGTGACCGGCTGGCTCCTGAAAAGCTACGATAGGCAGGATGGTGACCAGACCCATGGTGGCACCAGTGCCAAGTTGGGCTGGTTTGATAGTACCAAGTGGCTCCTGCAATCTGCCATCAAAATGTTGGCAGGCGAGTTTTGTTTTCCAGGGAAAAGCGCCGTTGTTTGTGTTTGGGCGCCTGTGGCTGGGAGTGGCCGGGTGGCTGCTTAGAATCCACGATACGCAGGATGGTTCCCAGACCCAAGGTGGCACCAGTGCCAAGTCGGGCTGGTTTGACACTACCAAGTGGCTCCTGCAATCTGCCATCCAGAATCGGGGCAGCTTAATTTTGTTTGCCAGGGAAACGGTCCGAGGTTTGTGTCTGGGGGCCTATGGCTGGGAGTGACCGGCTGGCTCCTGAAATGCTACAATAGGCAGGATGGTGACCAGACCCATAGTGGCACCAGTGCCAAGTTGGGATGATTTGATAGTACCAAGTGGCTCCTGCAATCTGCCATCAAAAAGCTGGAAGGCGAGTTTTGTTTTCCAGGGAAAAGCGCCGTTGTTTGTGTTTGGGGGCCTGTGGCTGGGAGTGGCCGGCTGGCTCCTTAGAATCCACGATATGCAGGATTGTTCCCAGACCAGAGGTGGCACCAGTGCCAAGTCGGGCTGGTTTGATGGTGCAAAGTGGCTCCTGCAATCTGCCATCCAGACGTGGGGCAGCGGATTTTTGTTTCCATGAGAAATGGTCCGTGGTTTGTTTTTGGGGGTATATGGCTGGGCGTGGCCGGCTGGCTCCTTAAAAAGCACGATATGCAGGATGGTTCCCTGACACAAGGTGGCACCAGTGCCACGTCGGGCGGTTTTCGTAGTACAAAGTGCGTCCTAAAATTTGCCATCCAGAAGAGGGGCAGTTGAGTTTTGTTTGCCAGAGAAAAGGGCCGTGGTTTGTTTTTGGGGGCATATGGCTGAGAGTGGCCGGCTGGCCCCTGAAAATCCACGATAGGCAGGATGGTTCCCAGACCAGAGGTGTCACCAGTGCCAAGTCGGGCTGGTTTGATAGTACCAAGTGGCTCCTGCAATCTGCCATCCAGAAGCGGGGCAGCTTACTTTTGTTTGCCAGGGAAACGGGCCGAGGTTTGTGTCTCGGGGCCTATGGCTGGGAGTGACCGGCTGGCTCCTGAAAAGCTACGATAGGCAGGATGGTGAGCAGACCCATGGTGGCACCAGTGCCAAGTTGGGCTGGTTTGATAGTACCAAGTGGCTCCGGCAATCTGCCATCAAAAAGTTGGCAGGCGAGTTTTGTTTTCCAGGGAAAAGCGCCGTTGTTTGTGTTTGGGGGCCTGTGGCTGGGAGTGGCCAGCTGGCTCCTTAGAATCCACGATACGCAGGATGGTTCCCAGACCAGAGGTGGCACCAGTGCCAAGTTGGGCTGGTTTGATGGTGCAAAGTGGCTCCTGCAATCTGCCATCCAGAAGCGGGGCTGCTTACTTTTGTTTGCCAGGGAAACGGGCCGAAATATTTGTCTAGGGGCCACTGGCTGGGGGTGGCTGGCTAGCACCTGAAAAGCTACGATAGGCAGGATGGTGACCAGACCCATGGTGGCACCAGTGCCATGTTGGGCTGGTTTGATAGTACCAAGTGGCTCCTGCAATCTGCCATCAAATGTTTGGCAGGCGAGTTTTGTTTTCCAGGGAAAAGCGCCGTTGTGTGTGTTTTGGGGCCTGTGGCTGGGAGTGGCCAGCTGGCTCCTTAGAATCCACGATACGCAGGATGGTTCCCAGACCCAAGGTGGCACCAGTGCCAAGTCGGGCTGGTTTGTTAGTACCAAGTGGTTCCTGCAATCTGCCATCCAGAAGCGGGGCAGCTGAATTTTGTTTGCATGAGAAAAAGGCTGTTGTTTGTGTTTCGGGGCCTGTGGCTGGCAGTGGCCGGCTGGCTCCTGAAAATCCATGATACGCAGCATGGTTCCCAGACCCAAGGTGGCACCAGTGCCAAGTAGGGCTGGTTTCATAGTACCCAGTGGCTCCTGCAATCTCCCATCCAGAAGAGGGGCAGTTGAGTTTTGTTTTCCAGAGAAAAGGGCCGTGGTTTGTGTTTGGGGCCTATGGCTGAGAGTGACCCGCTGGCCCCTGAAAATCCACGATAGGAAGGATGGTTCCCTGACCCAAGGTGGCAGCAGTGCCATGTTGTGCTGGTGTGATAGTCCCAAGTGGCTCCTGCAATCCGCCATCCAGAAGCGGGGCAGCTGAATTTTGTTTGCCAGAGAAAAAGGCTGTGGTTTGTGTTTGGGGGCCTGTGGCTGGGAGTGGCCGGCTGGCTCCTGAAAATCCATGATACGCAGCATGGTTCCCAGACCCAAGGTGGCACCAGTGCCAAGTGGGGCTGGTTTCACAGTGTCAAGTGCCTCCTGCAATCTGCCATCCAGAAGCGGGGCAGCTGAGTTTTGTTTGCCTGTGAAACGGGCCGTTGTTTTTGATTGGGGTCTGTGGCCGAGAGTGTTCGGCTGGCTCCTGACAACCCACAATACGCAGGATGGTTCCCAGACCCAAGGTGGCACCAGTGCCAAGTCGGGCTGGTTTGATAGTACCAAGTGGCTCCTGCAATCTGCCATCCAGAAGCGGTGCAGTTGAGTTTTGTTTGCCAGAGAAAAGGGCCATGGGTTGTGTTTGGGGGTATATGGCTGGGAGTGGCCGGCTGTCTCATTAAAAAGATCGATACGCAGGATGGTTCCCAGACCCAAGGTGGCACCAGTGCCAAGTCGGGCTGTTTTTATAGTACCAAGTGCGTCCTGCAATTTGCCATCCAGAAGAGGGGCAGTGGAGTTTTGTTTGACAGAGAATAGCGCCGTTGTTTGTGTTTGGGGGCTTGTGGCTGGGAGTGGCCGACTGGCGCCTTAGAATCTGTGTTACGCAGCATGGTTCCCAGACCAGAGGTGGCACCAGTGCCAAGTTGGGCTGGTTTGAAAGTACCAAGTGGCTCCTGCAATCTGCCATCCAGAAGCGGGGCAGCTTACTTTTGTTTGCCAGGGAAACGGGCCGAGGTTTGTGACTGGGGACCTATGGCTGGGAGTGACCGGCTGGCTCCTGGAAAGCTACAATAGGCAGGATGGTGACAATACCCATGGTGGCACCAGTGCCAAGTTGGGCTGGTTTGATAGTACCAAGTGGCTCCTGCAATCTGCCATCAAAAAGTTGGCAGGCGAGTTTTGTTTTCCAGGGAAAAGCGCCGTTATTTGTATTTGGGGGCCTGTGGCTGGGAGTGGCCGGCTGGCTCCTTTGAACCCACGATACGCAGGATGGTTCCCAGACCCAAGGTGGCACCAGTGCCAAGTCGGGCTTGTTTGATACTACCAAGTGCGTCCTGCAATCTGCCATCCAGAAGCGGGGCAGCTTACTTTTGTTTGCCATGGAAACGGGCCGTGGGTTTTGTTTGGGGGCCTATGGCTGAGAGTGGCCGGCTGGTTCCTGAATATGTACGATACGCAGGATTGTTCCGAGATCCAAGGTGGCAGCAGTGCCATGTTGTGCTGGTGTGATAGTCCCAAGTGGCT
Source organism: Melospiza melodia melodia (assembly GCF_035770615.1). NCBI lineage: Eukaryota > Metazoa > Chordata > Aves > Passeriformes > Passerellidae > Melospiza > Melospiza melodia. The sequence goes on along the minus strand of NC_086213.1, from coordinate 491,314 downwards.
CCTGCAATCTGCCATCCAGAAGTGGGGCAGTTGATTTTTGTTTGCCAGAGAAAAGGTCCGTGGTTTGTTTTTGGGGGCATATGGCTGAGAGTGGCTGGCTGGCCCCTGAAAATCCACGATACACAGGATGGTTCCCAGATCCAAGGTGGCACCTGTGCCAAGTCGGGCTGATTTTATAGTACTAAGTAGCTCCTGCAATCTGCCATCCAGAAGCGGGGCAGCTTACTTTTGTTTGCCAGGGAAACGGGCCGAGGTTTGTGTTTGGGGGCCTATGGCTGAGAGTGACCGGCTGGCTCCTGAAAAGCTACAATAGGCAGGATGGTGACCAGACCCATGGTGGCACCAGTGCCAAGTTGGGCTGGTTTGATAGTACCAAGTGGCTCCTGCAATCTGCCATCCAGAAGCAGGGCAGCTGAGTTTTGTTTGCCAGAGAAAAGGGCCTTGGTTTGTGTTTGGGGGCATATGGCTGGGTGTGGCCAGCTGGCTCCTTAAAATGCACGATATGTAACATGGCTCCCAGACCTGAGGTGGCACCAGTGCCAAGTTGGGCTGGTTTGATAGTACCAAGTGGCTCCTGCAATCTTCCATGATCACGTGGAGAAATACTTTCTGGTTTCAGCCTCATGCTCTTTCTTCTCTCCCTCAACTTCTCTATCACCTCTCATCTGGTTCACATGTGCTGTCTTCAAGGTCCACAGGCTACTTTTCACAGAATCTTCTGGCCTGATGAAGTAAGAATGATGAATAGAACAGAGCTGGGATCTATTTTCCAGTTTGGATAAAATGCATTCTGCACACAAATCCAAGGAGAACGGGCTGCCCCGATGCCCAGAAAATCTTTCACTCCTGCTAGTGTTCTACGTCAACCGCAACTTAGTCTGAAAGAAAAGCTTTTTCTCTGAGAGCATCTGAGAGGTTTGCATGAAGCACTGATATCTGACATATGCAATTTTGAATAGGAGAGGAAAAAGAAAATGGCAAGGAGTTTTTAATTTTAGTGGTTTCAATTTTAATTTCCGTGCACTTTTTCAAAACTTGTCAGCTCAAATGCCCATCAACATCTTTTAGTCATCTGTAAGTCAGTATTCATATAAAATGTGCTTCAAATCCAAAGAATTTCAAATTTGCACTCCAAGCTTCTATGCCTAGATTTATGATTTCCTACACATATTAGATGAAAGGAAGGCCTTTTTTACTGTGGGAGTGCTGGAACACTGGAACAGGTTGCCCAGAGAAGTTGTGGGTGTCCCATCCCTGAAAGTATTCAAGGTCACCTTGGACGGGGCTTGGAGCAGCAACAAAGGAGAAGCTTGATGGTAGAGAAACAAAGTTGGACTATAGAAGAAACTCGGATTGAAGTATAGGATCAAGTTTTCTCTCAGCTCTTGGGGTAAATTCAAAGTTGTACAAAATGACATTTATCTGTGCTATTCACTACTGTAACAGAAAGTTTCATGAAAACTGTACAGAAGATAGTAAATTTTAAAAGAGATAAGAATTACAGCATAAAATCCATGGGATAGGTTACAACATGAGACACTCTCTAAGAGAAAATCTCTGTGTTTCAGCACTTCATCGGGGTAAGATTTCATGAAGTGCCAAAGAAGGCGGCAAAATATCATTCGGGACATTATTTACTGGAATTCAGCCTGGCCATTAGTAGGAACTGCCTTTGAACATATCATGTAGATATACCACACACGCTTTCCCTTCACTGAAAAATTACTGTTTACAACAAATAAGCAATTGACGATCAAAATTGATTGAAAGCATCTTAAACATGTCAAGTATTTCATTGTAGATGATCTGTGATCCAAATGCTTCTTCCACCTTCGAGAGGGACAGAAGAATTCTTCCATATCATGATGGTTTAAAATTGTATCAACCAATGTTTTCTGCTGAAAAGATATCATCTATTTTTTTCTATTTTTGGAAGAAAATATTCCTAGACATACAACAGGTGAGAACTAAGTAATTTTAAAGAAACAAATGAAATGAAAATATTCTGTAAATAGAATGAAATGAAAAGCTGTGTTTTAAATAGGAGCTAAATATTAAACAGAATTTTTGTACCAGGCATTTGAATTACTGCACCAGCTCTTTTGCCCATCAAGAGAGGCATTTAGCATTTCAGTCTTTTCCAAGGTGTTCATGATCTGCTATGCTGATCTCTGTGTGTGCCTAGGTGTGTGTGGAGGGGGGGGCATATGAAGGGGAGTGTGTATGTTTGCTTTACAATTGTTGTGGCAGATTCATGCCTCAGCTCCACATTTTGTTTTAAAAAGGTCACACCGAGTGGATATGAAGTTTACTATCAACAAGAGATCGATTCCCAAATCATCCATTTGACTCTCCCTTATAAATCATGTGCTTTGTTGCATATTTTATCAAATATACTTTCAAGACAGATGGAGGAAGGAGGATGTGGGAATCCCTCCACCATCTTGCAACTTTTATGTAAGTAGGTTTTCAAGAAAATCATCATTTCTCTTTTAAATATGTCTGGAACAGGCATGATGGTAGTGTCAACCTGTTGGAGTTTTTGTTGCTGGAAGAAGTTGTACAAAAGGATTGGTTTTTACATTGACCAGTTACTGAATCAAGCGCAGGAATACATTGGAAATTTAGCTGGGGGTTCCTTTTCCCAGCAGACCACTTCTAGAACGAGCTTGTACACTGAAGCTGACTCTTTTGCTCTCTTTTTGTTTCTTTCCTATTTTCTTGGCTTCTTTGCCACTATCTAGACAATTTTGGAACTTTGTTCCCAACTAAAATGGTTTCAATAGTCTGATTGTGATCATACATTTTTACAAGGAATTTTTAAAATCTTTCCTCGAGTCCAGAAAGTCAAGGACTTAGATCTTTTTCTTCCCTTATCAATATTGCCATGAAATTGATAAATAAAGACCAACTCTTTATTTTTGTTTTTAACCCACGTAGATAATTCCCATCCATTAATCCATTTTGTGGACCAATAGCTGCCATTCTGATGGAAGCTGTCACTTCTTAACAATAGGCATTCTGTGACTATGTTGACAGCACTTTGGGTGAAGATCCTAACTGGTCTTAGATATACATAGGGAGAAATTTGCTCAGCCAGTGTCAGTCTTAAGCATGCGTATCAGAAGATCTTTCTAGAGCTGGGAATTTTCCCATGAAAGGGATTCAGTTAGGGAAGAGACACTTGTGCCAGAGTTTTACATTCCTCTTGAACACTGCTTAAGGAACTTAGATGCCATGTCCATTTGGATCTCTGTCTGCACAGAACTTTGTCATGCCAGTGCTTTGAAATGCATCTTGAAGAGAATTCACTAGCACAGAATGAAAGAGAGTGGAAGGGGTTGGTGGGGCTAACCAGGCCCAACCCCCCTGCCTAAACCAGGATACCTAGAGCCTCTTGCCCAGGATTCTATCTGGGTGTACTTTTAATGTCTTCAAAGATCCAGGCTCCACAATCTTTCTGGGCAGTCTGTGCCGTGGTTCAGTCACCCTGACAGTAAAGAAACATTTACTGATGTTCAAAGGCAATCTCCTGTATTTCAGTGTGTGCCCACCGCCTCTTGTCTTTTCCCTCAGCATCACTGAAAAGACACTGATTCCATCCCCTTTGCACTATTGCTTCCATATGTATGTGTGATGCCATGTAGAGGTATGTCAAAAACCTCCCTGAAGCCCAGGCAGATAATATTCCCTTCATCTACCAGTCAAGTTGATTCATCAGAGGAGTTTAAAGTGATGTTCAGCATGAAATTCCCCTGAAAAATCATGCTAACTACATTATTTGGTCATCTTTCATGTGCCTGGCAAGGATTTCCAGGAAGAGCTGCTTCATCAACTTCCTGGGGATAAAAAAGAGGCTGGCTGGTTTGTACTATGGCGAGTCCTCTTAATTGCCTTTTTTGAAGATGGGTGTCATTTGCTAACATGCACACTTTAGCCTCTCTTGTTGTCTACATCTTAGCAAAACGCTTTTCCACTATGTCTGGCTAGGAAAAACTGTGCCAGCACAGAAAACATCTCCCATCGTGTTCTAGAAGTTGCACGGATGTCTGCCAAGTGTTTGGCAGGAAGAAAAGTTGTCCAAAACAGCTTCCAATCGAATGTTCCTGTGATTGGAAAAGTCAGGAGAGTGCAAAGGTACTGTTTTCTATCAGTTGGCAAGGTGCGCACACAATCCCAGTGTTGTACAGCTTGCTTCTTCACCTTCCCGAAGCTGCCGCTCTCGCCGGCTGCCGGAGCCCAAGAAGCGGCTTCTTCGCGCAAAGATGATTGTGCCGCTCACAGGGCTCTCCTTAGCGCGGCTTCTGCCGAAAGACGCCCGGCAGCGGCTCTTACCTCCAGAGAGCATCCTACCTTGGTCTTTCGCGTCTTTTGTAGTCTACACCTCGGCAAAAAGCTTTTCCACTATGTCTGGCTAGGAAAAACTGTGCCAGCACAGAAAACATCTCCCATCGTGTTCTAGAAGTTGCACGGATGTCTGCCAAGTGTTTGGCAGGAAGAAAAGAAAAGTTGTCCAAAACAGCTTCCAATCGAATGTTCCTGTGATTGGAAAAGTCAGGAGAGTGCAAAGGTACTGTTTTCTATCAGTTGGCAAGGTGCGCACACAATCCCAGTGTTGTACAGCTTGCTTCTTCACTTTCCCGAAGCTGCCGCTCTCGCCGGCTGCCGGAGCCGAAGAAGCGGCTTCTTCGCGCAAAGACGATTGTGCCGCTCACAGGGCTCTCCTTAGCGCGGCTTCTGCCGAAAGACGCCCGGCAGCGGCTCTTACCTCCGGAGAGCATCCTACCTTCGTCTTTCGCGTCTTATGTAGTCTACACCTCGGCAAAACGCTTTTCCACTATGTCTGGCTAGGAAAAACTGTGCCAGCACAGAAAACATCTCCCATCGTGTTCTAGAAGTTGCACGGATGTCTGCCAAGTGTTTGGCAGGAAGAAAAGAAAAGTTGTCCAAAACAGCTTCCAATCGAATGTTCCTGTGATTGGAAAAGTCAGGAGAGTGCAAAGGTACTGTTTTCTATCAGTTGGCAAGGTGCGCACACAATCCCAGTGTTGTACAGCTTGCTTCTTCACCTTCCCGAAGCTGCCGCTCTCGCCGGCTGCCGGAGCCCAAGAAGCGGCTTCTTCGCGCAAAGACGATTGTGCCGCTCACAGGGCTCTCCTTAGCGCGGCTTCTGCCGAAAGACGCCCGGCAGCGGCTCTTACCTCCGGAGAGCATCCTACCTTCGTCTTTCGCGTCTTATGTAGTCTACACCTCGGCAAAAAGCTTTTCCACTATGTCTGGCTAGGAAAAACTGTGCCAGCACAGAAAACATCTCCCATCGTGTTCTAGAAGTTGCACGGATGTCTGCCAAGTGTTTGGCAGGAAGAAAAGAAAAGTTGTCCAAAACAGCTTCCAATCGAATGTTCCTGTGATTGAAAAAGTCAGGAGAGTGCAAAGGTACTGTTTTCTATCAGTTGGCACGGTGCGCACACAATCCCAGTGTTGTACAGCTTTCTTCTTCACCTTCCCGAAGCTGCCGCTCTCGCCGGCTGCCGGAGCCGAAGAAGCGGCTTCTTCGCGCAAAGACGATTGTGCCGCTCACAGGGCTCTCCTTAGTGCGGCTTCTGCCGAAAGACGCCCGGCAGCGGCTCTTACCTCCTGAGAGTGGCAGCTTCGGGAAGGTGAAGAAGCAAGCTGTACAACACTGGGATTGTGTGCGCACCTTGCCAACTGATAGAAAACAGTACCTTTGCACTCTCCTGACTTTTCCAATCACAGGAACATTCGATTGGAAGCTGTTTTGGACAACTTTTCTTTTCTTCCTGCCAAACACTTGGCAGACATCCGTGCAACTTCTAGAACACGATGGGAGATGTTTTCTGTGCTGGCACAGTTTTTCCTAGCCAGACATAGTGGAAAAGCTTGTTGCCGAGGTGTAGACTACATAAGACGCGAAAGACGAAGGTAGGATGCTCTCCGGAGGTAAGGGCCGCTGCCGGGCGTCTTTCGGCAGAAGCCGCGCTAAGGAGAGCACTGTGAGCGGCACAATCGTCTTTGCGCGAAGAAGCCGCTTCTTGGGCTCCGGCAGCCGGCGAGAGCGGCAGCTTCGGGAAGGTGAAGAAGCAAGCTGTACAACACTGGGATTGTGTGCGCACCTTGCCAACTGATAGAAAACAGTACCTTTGCACTCTCCTGACTTTTCCAATCACAGGAACATTCGATTGGAAGCTGTTTTGGACAACTTTTCTTTTCTTCCTGCCAAACACTTGGCAGACATCCGTGCAACTTCTAGAACACGATGGGAGATGTTTTCTGTGCTGGCACAGTTTTTCCTAGCCAGACATAGTGGAAAAGCTTTTTGCCGAGGTGTAGATGAGAAGAGGAGCTAAAGACGAAGGTAGGATGCTCTCCGGAGGTAAGAGCCGCTGCCGGGCGTCTTTCGGCAGAAGCCGCGCTAAGGAGAGCACTGTGAGCGGCACAATCGTCTTTGCACGAAGAAGCCGCTTCTTGGGCTCCGGCAGCCGGCGAGAGCGGCAGCTTCGGGAAGGTGAAGAAGCAAGCTGTACAACACTGGGATTGTGTGCGCACCTTGCCAACTGATAGAAAACAGTACCTTTGCACTCTCCTGACTTTTCCAATCACAGGAACATTCGATTGGAAGCTGTTTTGGACAACTTTTATTTTCTTCCTGCCAAACACTTGGCAGACATCCGTGCAACTTCTAGAACACGATGGGAGATGTTTTCTGTGCTGGCACAGTTTTTCCTAGCCAGACATAGTGGAAAAGCTTTTTGCCGAGGTGTAGATGAGAAGAGGAGCTAAAGACGAAGGTAGGATGCTCTCCGGAGGTAAGAGCCGCTGCCGGGCGTCTTTCGGCAGAAGCCGCGCTAAGGAGAGCACTGTGAGCGGCACAATCGTCTTTGCACGAAGAAGCCGCTTCTTGGGCTCCGGCAGCCGGCGAGAGCGGCAGCTTCGGGAAGGTGAAGAAGCAAGCTGTACAACACTGGGATTGTGTGCGCACCTTGCCAACTGATAGAAAACAGTACCTTTGCACTCTCCTGACTTTTCCAATCACAGGAACATTCGATTGGAAGCTGTTTTGGACAACTTTTCTTTTCTTCCTGCCAAACACTTGGCAGACATCCGTGCAACTTCTAGAACACGATGGGAGATGTTTTCTGTGCTGGCACAGTTTTTCCTAGCCAGACATAGTGGAAAAGCGTTTTGCTAAGATGTAGACAACAAGAGAGGCTAAAGAGTGGATGTTAGCAAATGACACCCATCTTCAAAAAAGGCAATTAAGAGGACTCGCCATAGTACAAACCAGCCAGCCTCTTTTTTATCCCCAGGAAGTTGATGAAGCAGCTCTTCCTGGAAATCCTTGCCAGGCACATGAAAGATGACCAAATAATGTAGTTAGCATGATTTTTCAGGGGAATTTCATGCTGAACATCACTTTAAACTCCTCTGATGAATCAACTTGACTGGTAGATGAAGGGAATATTATCTGCCTGGGCTTCAGGGAGGTTTTTGACATACCTCTACATGGCATCACACATATATATGGAAGCAATAGTGCAAAGGGGAGGGAATCAGTGTCTTTTCAGTGATGCTGAGGGAAAAGACAAGAGGCAGTGGGCACACACTGAAATACAGGAGATTGCCTTTGAACATCAGTAAATGTTCCTTTACTGTCAGGGTGACTGAACCACGGCACAGACTGCCCAGAAAGATTGTGGAGCCTGGATCTTTGAAGACATTAAAAGTACACCCAGATAGAATCCTGGGCAAGAGGCTCTAGGTATCCTGGTTTAGGCAGGGGGGTTGGGCCTGGTTAGCCCCACCAACCCCTTCCACTCTCTTTCATTCTGTGCTAGTGAATTCTCTTCAAGATGCATTTCAAAGCACTGGCATGACAAAGTTCTGTGCAGACAGAGATCCAAATGGACATGGCATCTAAGTTCCTTAAGCAGTGTTCAAGAAGAATGTAAAACTCTGGCACAAGTGTCTCTTCCCTAACTGAATCCCTTTCATGGGAAAATTCCCAGCTCTAGAAAGATCTTCTGATACGCATGCTTAAGACTGACACTGGCTGAGCAAATTTCTCCCTATGTATATCTAAGACCAGTTAGGATCTTCACCCAAAGTGCTGTCAACATAGTCACAGAATGCCTATTGTTAAGAAGTGACAGCTTCCATCAGAATGGCAGCTATTGGTCCACAAAATGGATTAATGGATGGGAATTATCTACGTGGGTTAAAAACAAAAATAAAGAGTTGGTCTTTATTTATCAATTTCATGGCAATATTGATAAGGGAAGAAAAAGATCTAAGTCCTTGACTTTCTGGACTCGAGGAAAGATTTTAAAAATTCCTTGTAAAAATGTATGATCACAATCAGACTATTGAAACCATTTTAGTTGGGAACAAAGTTCCAAAATTGTCTAGATAGTGGCAAAGAAGCCAAGAAAATAGGAAAGAAACAAAAAGAGAGCAAAAGAGTCAGCTTCAGTGTACAAGCTCGTTCTAGAAGTGGTCTGCTGGGAAAAGGAACCCCCAGCTAAATTTCCAATGTATTCCTGCGCTTGATTCAGTAACTGGTCAATGTAAAAACCAATCCTTTTGTACAACTTCTTCCAGCAACAAAAACTCCAACAGGTTGACACTACCATCATGCCTGTTCCAGACATATTTAAAAGAGAAATGATGATTTTCTTGAAAACCTACTTACATAAAAGTTGCAAGATGGTGGAGGGATTCCCACATCCTCCTTCCTCCATCTGGCTTGAAAGTATATTTGATAAAATATGCAACAAAGCACATGATTTATAAGGGAGAGTCAAATGGATGATTTGGGAATCGATCTCTTGTTGATAGTAAACTTCATATCCACTCGGTGTGACCTTTTTAAAACAAAATGTGGAGCTGAGGCATGAATCTGCCACAACAATTGTAAAGCAAACATACACACTCCCCTTCATATGCCCCCCCCTCCACACACACCTAGGCACACACAGAGATCAGCATAGCAGATCATGAACACCTTGGAAAAGACTGAAATGCTAAATGCCTCTCTTGATGGGCAAAAGAGCTGGTGCAGTAATTCAAATGCCTGGTACAAAAATTCTGTTTAATATTTAGCTCCTATTTAAAACACAGCTTTTCATTTCATTCTATTTACAGAATATTTTCATTTCATTTGTTTCTTTAAAATTACTTAGTTCTCACCTGTTGTATGTCTAGGAATATTTTCTTCCAAAAATAGAAAAAAATAGATGATATCTTTTCAGCAGAAAACATTGGTTGATACAATTTTAAACCATCATGATATGGAAGAATTCTTCTGTCCCTCTCGAAGGTGGAAGAAGCATTTGGATCACAGATCATCTACAATGAAATACTTGACATGTTTAAGATGCTTTCAATCAATTTTGATCGTCAATTGCTTATTTGTTGTAAACAGTAATTTTTCAGTGAAGGGAAAGCGTGTGTGGTATATCTACATGATATGTTCAAAGGCAGTTCCTACTAATGGCCAGGCTGAATTCCAGTAAATAATGTCCCGAATGATATTTTGCCGCCTTCTTTGGCACTTCATGAAATCTTACCCCGATGAAGTGCTGAAACACAGAGATTTTCTCTTAGAGAGTGTCTCATGTTGTAACCTATCCCATGGATTTTATGCTGTAATTCTTATCTCTTTTAAAATTTACTATCTTCTGTACAGTTTTCATGAAACTTTCTGTTACAGTAGTGAATAGCACAGATAAATGTCATTTTGTACAACTTTGAATTTACCCCAAGAGCTGAGAGAAAACTTGATCCTATACTTCAATCCGAGTTTCTTCTATAGTCCAACTTTGTTTCTCTACCATCAAGCTTCTCCTTTGTTGCTGCTCCAAGCCCCGTCCAAGGTGACCTTGAATACTTTCAGGGATGGGACACCCACAACTTCTCTGGGCAACCTGTTCCAGTGTTCCAGCACTCCCACAGTAAAAAAGGCCTTCCTTTCATCTAATATGTGTAGGAAATCATAAATCTAGGCATAGAAGCTTGGAGTGCAAATTTGAAATTCTTTGGATTTGAAGCACATTTTATATGAATACTGACTTACAGATGACTAAAAGATGTTGATGGGCATTTGAGCTGACAAGTTTTGAAAAAGTGCACGGAAATTAAAATTGAAACCACTAAAATTAAAAACTCCTTGCCATTTTCTTTTTCCTCTCCTATTCAAAATTGCATATGTCAGATATCAGTGCTTCATGCAAACCTCTCAGATGCTCTCAGAGAAAAAGCTTTTCTTTCAGACTAAGTTGCGGTTGACGTAGAACACTAGCAGGAGTGAAAGATTTTCTGGGCATCGGGGCAGCCCGTTCTCCTTGGATTTGTGTGCAGAATGCATTTTATCCAAACTGGAAAATAGATCCCAGCTCTGTTCTATTCATCATTCTTACTTCATCAGGCCAGAAGATTCTGTGAAAAGTAGCCTGTGGACCTTGAAGACAGCGCATGTGAACCAGATGAGAGGTGATAGAGAAGTTGAGGGAGAGAAGAAAGAGCATATGGCTGAAACCAGAAAGTATTTCTCCACGTGATCATGGAAGATTGCAGGAGCCACTTGGTACTATCAAACCAGCCCGACTTGGCACTGGTGCCACTATGAGTCTGGGAGCCATGTTGCATATAGTGCATTTTAAGGAGCCAGCTGGCCACACCCAGCCATATGCCCCCAAACACAAACCAAGGCCCTTTCCTCTGGCAAACAAAACTCAGCTGCCCTGCTTCTGGATGGCAGATTGCAGGAGCCACTTGGTACTATCAAACCAGCCCAACTTGGCACTGGTGCCACCATGGGTCTGGTCACCATCCTGCCTATTGTAGCTTTCCAGGAGCCAGCCGGTCACTCTCAGCCATAGGCCCCCAAACAGAAACCTCGGCCCTTTTCCCTGGCAAACAAAAGTAAGCTGCCCCGCTTCTGGATGGCAGATTGCAGGAGCTACTTAGTACTATCAAATCAGCCCGACTTGGCACAGGTGCCACCTTGGATCTGGGAACCATCCTGTGTATCGTGGATTTTCAGGGGCCAGCCAGCCACTCTCAGCCATATGCCCCCAAACACAAACCACGGACCTTTTCTCTGGCAAACAAAAATCAGCTGCCCCACTTCTGGATGGCAGATTGCAGGAGCCACTTGGGACTATCACACCAGCACAACATGGCACTGCTGCCACCTTGGATCTGGGAAAAATCCTGCGTATCGTACATATTCAGGAACCAGCCGAACACTCCCAGCCACAGGCCCCCAAACACAAACAATGGCCCATTTCCCTGGCAAACAAAACTCAGCTGCCCCGCTTCTGGATGGCAGTTTGCAGGAGCCACTTGGGACTATCAAACCAGCCCGACTTGGTAATGGTACCACCGTGGATCTGGGAACCATCCGGCGTATCGTGGATTTTCAGGGGCCAGCCGGTCATTCCCAGCCATATGCCCCCAAACACAAACCTCGGCCCTTTTCTCTAGCAAACAAAATTTAGCTGCCCCGCTTCTGGATGGCAAATTGCAGGAGCCACTGGGTACTACAAAAACAGCCCGACTTGGCACTGGTGCCACCTGGCGTCTGGTTACCATGCGGCGTATCGCGCATTTTAAGGAGCCAGGTGGCCACTCCCAGCCATATGCCCCCAAACACAACCCACGGCCCTTTTCTCTGGCAAACAAAACTCAGCTGCCCCGCTTCTGGATGGCAGATTGCAGGAGACACTTGGTACTATCAAACCAGCCCGACTTGGCACTGGTGCCACCTTGGGTCTGGGAACCATCCTGCGTATTGTGGATTGTCAGGAGACAGCCGACCACTCTCGGCCACAGACCCCAATCAAAAACAAAGGTCCGTTTCCCTGGCAAACAAAACTCAGCTTCCCCGCTTCTGGATGGCAGATTGCAGGAGCCACTTGGTACTATCAAACCACCCCGACTTGGCACTGGTGCCACCTTGGGTCTGGGAACCATCCTGCCTATCGTGGATTTTAAGGAGCCAGCCGGCTACTCCCAGCCACAGGCCCCCAACAAAAACCACGGCCCTTTTTTCTGGCAAACAAAACTTAGCTGCCTCACTTCTGGATGGCAGATTGCAGGAGCCACTTGGTGTAATCAAACCAGCCCGACTTGGCACTGGTGCCACCTTGGGTCTGGGAACCATCCTGCGTATCGTGGATTCTAAGGAGCCAGCCGGCCACTCCCAGCCACAGGCCCCCAAACAAAATCAACGGCGCTGTTCCCTGGAAAACAAAACACGCCTGCCAACTTTTTGATGGAGTTTGCAGGAGCCACTTGGTACTATCAAACCAGCCCTACTTGGCACTGGTGCCACCTTGGGTCTGGGAAACATCCTGCGTATCCTGGATTCTTAGCAGCCAGCCGGCCACTCCTAGCCACAGGCCCCCAAACAAAATCCCAGGCCTATTTCTCTGGCAAAGAAAAGTAAGCTGCCCCGCTTCTGGATGGCAGATTGCAGGAGACACTTGGTACTATCAAACCAGCCCAACTTGGCACTGGTGCCACCTTGGATCTGGGAACCATGCTGTGTATCGTGGATATTCAGGGGCCAGCCGGCCACTCTCAGCCATATGCACCCAAACAGAAACCTCGGCCCGTTTCTCTGGCAAACAAAACTCAACTGCCCCTCTTCTGGATGGCAAATTGCAGGATGAACTTGATACTAAAACCGCAGGCCGACTTGGTAGTGGTGACACCTTGGGCCTGGGAACCATCATGCGTATCGAGCATTTTAAGGAGCCAGCCGGCCACTCCCAGCAATATGCCCCCAAAAACAATCCACGGAATTTTTCTCTGGCACACAAAAATCAGCTGCCCCGCTTCTGGATGGCAGATTGCATGAGCCACTTTGCACCATCAAACCAGCCCGACTTGGCACTGGTGCCACCTTGCATCTGGGAACCATGCTGCCTAGCGGGGATTTTCAGGAGCCAGCCGGCCACTCTCAGCTATATGCCCCCTAACAAAACCCACGGCCCGTTTCCCTGGCAAACAAAATTAAGCTGCCCCGCTTCTGGATGGCAGATTGCAGGACGCACTTGGTAGTATCAAACCCGCCCGACTTGGCACTGGTGCCACCTTGGCTCTGGGAACCATCCTGCGTATCGTGGGTTCAAAGGAGCCAGCTGGCCACTCCCAGCCACAGGCCCCCAAATACAAACAACGGCGCTTTTCCCTGGAAAACAAAACTCGCCTGCCAACTTTTTGATGGCAGATTGCAGGAGCCACTTGGTACTATCAAACCAGCCCAACTTGGCACTGGTGCCACCATGGGTCTGGTCACCATCCTGCCTATTGTAGCTTTCCAGGAGCCAGCCAGTCACTCCCAGCCATAGGTCCCCAGTCACAAACCTCGGCCCGTTTCCCTGGCAAACAAAAGTAAGCTGCCCCGCTTCTGCATGGCAGATTGCAGGAGCCACTTGGTACTATCAAACCAGCCCAACTTGTCACTGGTGCCACCTTGGGTCTGGGAACCATGCTGCGTAACACAGATTCTAAGGCGCCAGTCGGCCACTCCCAGCCACAAGCCCCCAAACACAAACAACGGCGCTATTCTCTGGCAAACAAAACTCAACTGCCCTTCTTCTGGATGGCAAATTGCAGGACGCACTTGGTACTATAAAATCAGCCCTACTTGGCACTGGTGCCACTATGGGTCTGGGAACCATCCTGCGTATCGATCTTTTTAATGAGAGAGCCGGCCACTCCCAGCCATATGCCCCCAAACACAACCCACGTCCCTTTTCTCTGGCAAACAAAACTCAACTGCACCGCTTCTGGATGGCAGATTGCAGGAGCCACTTGGTACTATCAAACCAGCACGACTTGGCACTGGTGCCACCTTGGGTCTGGGAACCATCCTGCGTATTGTGGGTTGTCAGGAGCCAGCTGAACACTCTCGGCCACAGACCCCAATCAAAAACAACGGCCCGTTTCACAGGCAAACAAAACTGAGCTGCCCCGCTTCTGGATGGCAGATTGCAGGAGGCACTTGACACTGTGAAACCAGCCCCACTTGGCACTGGTGCCACCTTGGGTCTGGGAACCATGCTCCGTATCATGGATTTTCAGGAGCCAGCCGGCCACTCCCAGCCACAGGCCCCCAAACACAAACAACGGCCCATTTCCCTGGCAAACATAACTCAGCTGCCCCGCTTCTGGATGGCAGTTTGCAGGAGCCACTTGGTACTATCAAACCAGCCCGACTTGGTAATGGTACCACCTTGGATCTGGGAACCATCCGGCGTATCGTGGATTTTCAGGGGCCAGCCGGTCATTCCCAGCCATATGCTCCCAAACACAAACCTCGGCCCTTTTCTCTGGCAAACAAAACTCAACTGCCCCTCTTCTGGATGGCAAATTGCAGGACGCACTTGGTACTACAAAAAGAGCCCGACTTGGCAGAGGTGCCACCTTGGCTCTGGGAACCATCCTGCGTATCGAGCATTTTAAGGAGCCAGCCGGCAATTCCCAGCCGTATGCCCCAAAAAGAAACCATGGACCTTTTCTCTGGCAAAAAAAACTCAGCTGTCCCGCTTCTGGATGGCAGATTGCAGGAGTCACATTGAATCATACAACCAGCCTTACTTGGCACTGGTGCCACCTTGGATCTGGGAACCATCCTGCCTATCGTTGATTTTCAGGGGCCAGCTGGCCACTCTCAGCCATAGGCCCCCAAACACAAACCACAACCCTTTTCTCTAGCAAACAAAATTTAGCTGCCCCGCTTCTGGATGGCAAATTGCAGGAGCCACTGGGTACTACAAAAACAGCCCGACTTGGCACTAGTGCCACCTTGCGTCTGGTTACCATGCGGCGTATCGTGCATTTTAAGGAGCCAGGTGGCCACTCCCAGCCATATGCCCCCAAACACAACCCACGGCCCTTTTCTGTGGCAAACAAAACTCAGCTGCCCCGCTTCTGGATGGCAGATTGCAGGAGACACTTGGTACTATCAAACCAGCCCGACTTGGCACTGGTGCCACCTTGGGTCAGGGAACCATCCTGCCTATCGTAGCTTTTTAAGGAGCCAGCAGGCCACGCCCAGCCATATACCCCCAAAAACAAACCACGGACCATTTCTCTTGGAAACAAAAATCCGCTGCCCCGCGTCAGGATGGCAGATTGCAGGAGCCACTTTGCACCATCAAACCACCCCGACTTGGCACTGGTGCCATCTTGGATCTGGGAACCATCCTGCCTATCGTAGCTTTTCAGGAGCCAGCCGGTTACTCCCAACCATAGGCCCCCAGACAGAAAGCTCTGCCCGTTTCCCTGGCAAACAAAAGTAAGCTACCCCGCTTCTGGATGGCAGATTGCAGGAGCCACTTGGTACTATCAAACCAGCCCGACTTGAGACTGGTGCCACTTTGGGTCTGGGAACCATGCTGCGTAACGTAGATTCTAAGGCGCCAGGCGGCCACTCCCAGCCACAGGCCCCCAAATACAAACAACGGCGCTTTTCCCTGGAAAACAAAACTCGCCTGCCAGCTTTTTGATGGCAGATTGCAGGAGCCACTTGGTACTATCAAATCATCCCAACTTGGCACTGGTGCCACTATGGGTCTGGGAACCATCCTGCCTATTGTAGCATTTCAGGAGCCAGCCGGTCACTCCCAGCCATAGGCCCCCAGACAAAAACCTCGGCCCGTTTCCCTGGCAAACAAAAGTAAGCTACCCCGATTCTGGATGGCAGATTGCAGGAGCCACTTGGTAGTGTCAAAACAGCCCGACCTGGCACTGGTGCCACCTTGGGTCTGCGAACCATCCTGCGTATCGTGGATTCTAAGCAGCCACCCGGCCACTCCGTGCCACAGGCTCCCAAACACAAACAACGGCGCTTTTCCCTGGAAAACAAAACTCGCCTGCCAACATTTTGATGGCAGATTGCAGGAGCCACTTGGTACTATCAAACCAGCCCAACTTGGCACTGGTGCCACCTTGGCTCTGGGAACCATGCTGCATAACGTAGATTCTAAGAGGACAGGCGGACACTCCCAGCCACAGGCCTCTAAACAAAAACAACGGCGCGTTACCCTGGAAAACAAAACTCGCCTGCCAAGTTTTTCATGGCAGATTGCAGGAGCCACTTGGTACTATCAAACCAGCCCAACTTGGCACTGGTGCCACCATGGGTCTGGTCACCATCCTGCCTATCGTAGCTTTTCAGGAGCCAGCCGGTCACTCCCAGCCATAGGCCCCCAGACAAATACCTCGGCCCGTTTCCCTGGCAAACAAAAGTAAGCTGCCCCGCTTCTGGATGGCAGATTGCAGGAGCCACAAGGTACTATCAAACCAGGCCAACATGGCACTGGTGCCACCTTGGCTCTGGGAACCATCCTGCCTATCGTGGATTTTCAGGCGCCAGCCGGCCACTCTTAGCCATATGCCCCCAAACACAAACCACGGCCATTTTCTCTGGTAAACAAAACTCAACTGCCCCTCTTCTGGATGGCAAATTGCAGGACGCACTTGGTACTACGAAAACAGCCCGACTTGGCAGTGATGCCACCTTGGGTCAGGGAACCATCCTGCGTATCGATCATTTTAAGGAGTCAGCCGGCCACGTCCAGCCATATACCCCCAAAAAAAAACCACGGAACTTTTCTCCAGCAAGCAAAAATCCGCTGCCCCGCGTCTGGATGGCAGATTGCAGGAGCTATTTAGTATTATCAAACCAGCCCGACTTGGCACTGGTGCCACCATGGGTCTGGTCACCATCCTGCCTATCGTAGCTTTTCAGGAGCCAGCCGGACACTCTCAGCCATAGGCCCCAAACACAAACCACGGCCCTTTTCTCTGGAAAACAAAACTCAACTGCCCCTCTTCTGGATGGCAAATTGCAGGACACACTTGGTACTACGAAAACAGCCCGACTTGGCAGTGATTCCACCTTGGGTCAGGGAACCATCCAGCGTATCGATCATTTTAAGGAGTCAGCCGGCCACGTCCAGCCATATACCCCCAAAAAAAAACCACGGAATTTTTCTCCAGCAAGCAAAAATCCGCTGCCCCGCGTCTGGATGGCAGATTGCAGGAGCTATTTAGTATTATCAAACCAGCCCGACTTGGCACTGGTGCCACCATGGGTCTGGTCACCATCCTGCCTATCGTAGCTTTTCAGGAGCCAGCCGGTCACTCTCAGCCATAGGCCCCAAACACAAACCACGGCCCTTTTCTCTGGAAAACAAAACTCAATTGCCCCTCTTCTGGATGGCAGATTGCAGGAGCCACTGGGTACTATGAAACCAGCCCTACTTGGCACTGGTGCCACCTTGGGTCTGGGAACCATGCTGCGTATCATGGATTTTCAGGAGCCAGCCGTCCACTGCCAGCCACAGGCCCCGAAACACAAACAACAGCCTTTTTCTCTGGCAAACAAAATTCAGATGCCCCGCTTCAGGATGGCAGATTGCAGGAAACACTTGGTACTAACAAACCAGCCCGACTTGGCACTGGTGCCACCTTTGGTCTGGGAACCATCCTGCGTATCGTGGATTCTAAGGAGCCAGCTGGCCACTCCCAGCCACAGGCCCCAAAACACAGACAACGGCGCTTTTCCCTGGAAAACAAAACTCGCCTGCCAACTTTTTGATGGCAGATTGCAGGAGCCACTTGGTACTATCAAACCAGCCCAACTTGGCACTGGTGCCACCATGGGTCTGGTCACCATCCTGCCTATCGTAGCTTTTCAGGAGCCAGCAGGTCCCTCTCTGCCATAGGCCCCCAGACACAAAGCTCGGCCCGTTTCCCTGGCACACAAAAGTAAGCTACCGCACTTCTGGATGGCAGATTGCAGGAGCCACTTTGCACCATCAAACCACCCCGACTTGGCACTGGTGCCACCTCTGGTCTGGGAACCATGCCGCGTATCGTGGATTCTAAGGAGCCAGCCGGCCACTCCCAGCCACAGGCCCCCAAATACAAACAACGGCGCTTTTCCCTGGAAAACAAAACTGGCCTGCAAACTTTTTGATGGGAGATTGCAGGAGCCACTTGGTACTATCAAACCAGCCCAACTTGGCACTGGTGCCACCATGGGTCTGGTCACCATCCTGCCTATCGTAGCTTTTCAGGAGCCAGCCGGTCACTCCCAGCCATAGGTCCCCAGACAAATACCTCGGCCCCTTTCCCTGGCAAACAAAAGTAAGCTGCCCCGCTTCTGGATGGCAGATTGCAGGAGCCACTTGGTACTATCAAACCAGCCCAACTTGGCACTGGTGCCACCTTGGCTCTGGGAACCATGCTGCGTAACCCGGATTCTAAGACGACAGGCAGCCACTGCCAGCCACAAGCCTCCAAACAGAATCAACGGCGCTTTTCCCTGGAAAACAAAACTCGCCTGACAACTTTTAGATGGCAGATTGCAGGAGCCACTTCGTACCATCAAACCAGCCCAACTTGGCACTGGTGCCACCTTGGGTCTGGGAACCATCCTGCCTATTGTAGCTTTTCAGGAGCCAGCCGGTCACTGCTAGCCCTAGGCCCCCAGTCATAAACCTCGGCCCGTTTCCCTGGCAAACAAATGTAAGCTACCCCGCTTCAGGATGGCAGATTGCAGGAGCCACTTGGTACCATCAAACCAGCCCGACGTGGCACTGGTGCCACCTTGGGTCTGGGAACCATCCTGCGTATCGTGTGTTCTAGAGGAGCCAGCCGGCCACTCCCAGCCACAGGCCCCCAAACAGAAACAACGGCGCTTTTCCCTGGAAAACAAAAGTCGCCTGCCAACATTTTGATGGCAGATTGCAGGAGCCACTTGGTACTATCAAACCAGCCCAACTTGGCACTGGTGCCACCATGGGTCTGGTCACCATCCTGCCTATCGTAGCTTTTCAGGAGCCAGCCGGTCACTCCTAGCCATAGGCCCACAGACACAAAGCTCGGCCAGTTTCCCTGGCAAAGAAAAGTAAGCTGCCCCACTTCTGGATGGCAGATTGCAGGAGCCACTTTGCACCATCAAACTAGCCCGACTTGGCACTGGTGCCAGCTCTGGTCTGGGAACCATGCTGCGTATCGTGGATTCTAATTAGCCAGCCAGTCACTCCCACCCACAGGCCCCCAAACACAAACCACAGCGCTTTTCCCTGGAAAACAAAACCCGCCTGCCAACAATTTGATGGCAGATTGCAGGAGCCACTTGGTACTATCAAACCAGCCCAACTTGGCACTGGTGCCACCATGGGTCTGGTCACCATCCTGCCTATCATAGCTTTTCAGGAGCCAGGCGGTCCCTCTCTGCCATAGGCCCCCAGAGAAACACCTCGGCCAGTTTCCCTGGCAAACAAAAGTAACCTACCCCGCTTCTGGATGGCAGATTGCAGGAGCCACTTTGCACCATCAAACCAGCCCGACTTGGCACTGGTGCCACCTCAGGTCTGGGAACCATCCTGCGTATCGTGGATTCTAAGGAGCCAGCCGGCCACTCCAGGCACAGGCCCCCAGACACAAACAACGGCGCTTTTCCCTGGAAAACAAAACTCGCCTGCCGAATTTTGATGGCAGATTGCAGGAGCCACTTGGTATTATCAAATCAGCCCAACTTGGCACTGGTGCCACCATGGGTCTGGTCACCATCCTGCCTATCGTAGCTTTTCAGGAGCCAGCCTGTCACTCCCAGCCATAGACCCCCAGACCCAAAGCTCGGCCCGTTTCCCTGGCAAACAAAAGCAAGCTGCCCCGCTTCTGGATGGCAGATTGCAGGAGCCACTTTGCACCATCAAACTAGCCCGACTTGGCACTGGTGCCACCTCTGGTCTGGGAACCATCCTGCGTATCGTGGATTCTAATTAGCCATCCGGCCACTCCCACCCACAGGCCCCCAAGAAAAACAACGGCGCTTTTCCCTGGAAAACAAAACTCGCCTGCCAAATTTTGATGGCAGATTGCCGTAGCCACTTGGTACTATCAAACCAGCCCAACTTGACACTGGTGCCACCATGGGTCTGGTCACCATCCTGCCTATCGTAGCTTTTCAGGAGCCAGGCGGTCACTCCCAGCCATAGGCCCCCAGACACAAACCTCGGCCCGTTTCCCTGGCAAACAAAAGTAAGCTACCCCGCTTCTGGATGGCAGATTGCAGGACGCACTTGGTACTATCAAACCAGCCCGACTTGGCACTGGTGCCACCTTGGGTCTGGGAACCATCCTGCGTATCGTGGATTCTAATTAGCCATCCGTGCACTCCCAGCCACAGGCCCCCAAACAAAAACAACGGCGCTTTTCCCTGGAAAACAAAACTCGCCTGCCAAATTTTCATGGCAGATTGCCGGAGCCACTTGGTACTATCAAACCAGCCCAACTTGACACTGGTGCCACCATGGGTCTGGTCACCATCCTGCCTATCGTAGCATTTCAGGAGCCAGCCGGTCACTCCCAGCCATAGGCCCCCAGACAAAAACCTTGGCCCGTTTCCCTGGCAAACAAAAGTAAGTTATCCTGCTACTGGATGGCAGATTGCAGATGCCACTTTTCGCCATCAAACCAGCCCGACTTGGCACTGGTGCCACCTTGGGTCTGGGAACCATCCTGCGTATTGTGGATTGTCAGGAGCCAGTCGACCATTCTCGGCCACAGACCCCAATCAAAAACAACGGCCGGTTCACAGGCAAAAGAACTCAGCTGCCCCGTTTCTGGATGGGAGATTGCATGAGGCACTTGACACTGTCAAACCAGCCCCACTTGGCACTGGTTCCATCTTGGGTCTGGGAACCATGCTGCTTATCATGGATTTTCAGGAGACAGCCGGCCACTGCCAGCCACAGGCCCCCAAACACAAAGCTCGGCCCGTTTCCCTGGCAAACAAAATTCAGCTGCCCCGATTCTGGATGGCAGATTGCAGGAACCACTTGGTATTATCAAACCAGCCCGACTTGGCACTGGTGCCACCTTGGGTCTGGGAACCATCCTGCGTATCGTGGATTCTAAGGAGCCAGCCGGCCACTCCCAGCCACAGGCCCCCAAACACAAACAACGGCGCTTTTCCCTGGAAAAAAAACCTCGCCTGCCAAGTTTTTGATGGCAGATTGCAGGAGCCACTTGGTACTATCAAACCAGCCCAACTTGGCACTGGTGCCACCATGGGTCTGGTCACCATCCTGCCTATCGTAGATTTCAGGAGCCAGCCGGTCACTCCCAGCCATAGGCCTCCAGACAAAAACCTCGGCCCGTTTCCCTGGCGAACAAAAGTAAGCTACCCCGCTACTGGATGGCATATTGCAGGAGCCACTTTGCACCATCAAACTAGCCCGACTTGGCACTTGTGCCACCTCTGGTCTGGGAACCATCCTGCGTATCGTGGATTCTAAGGAGCCAGCCGGCCACTCCCAGCCACAGGCCCCCAAACACAAACAACGACGCTTTTTCCTGGAAAACAAAACTCGCCTGCCAACTTTTTGATGGCAGATTGCAGGAGCCACTTGGTACTATCAAACCAGCCCAACTTGGCACTGGTGCCACCATGGGTCTGGTCACCATCCTGCCTATCGTAGCTTTTCAGGACCAAGCCGGTCACTCCCAGCCATAGGCCCCCAGACACAAACCTCGGTCGGTTCCCTGGCAAACAAAAGTAAGCTGCCCCGCTTCTGGATGGCAGATTGCAGGAGCAACTTTGCACCATCAAGCTAGCCCGACTTGGCACTGGTGCCACCTCAGGTCTGGGAACCATCCTGCCTGTCATGGATTTTAATTAGCCAGCTGGCCACTCCCAGCCATAGGCCCCGAGACACAAACCTCGGCCCGTTTCCCTGGCAAACAAAAGTAAGCTGCCCCGCTTCTGGATGGCAGATTGCAGAACGCACTTGGTACTATCAAACCAGCCCAACTTGGCACTGGTGCCACCTTGGGTCTGGGAACCATCCTGCGTATCGTGGATTCTAAGGAGCCAGCCGGCCACTCCCAGCCACAGGCCCCCAAACACAAACAACGGCCCTTTTCCCTGGCAAACAAAACTCGCCTGCCAAATTTTCATGGCAGATTGCCGGAGCCACTTGGTACTATCAAACCAGCCCAACTTGACACTGGTGCCACCATGGGTCTGGTCACCATCCTGCCTATCGTAGCATTTCAGGAGCCAGCCGGTCACTCCCAGCCATAGGCCCCCAGACAAAAACCTTGGCCCGTTTCCCTGGCAAACAAAAGTAAGTTATCCTGCTACTGGATGGCAGATTGCAGGTGCCATTTTTCGCCATCAAACCAGCCCGACTTGGCACTGGTGCCACCTCAGGTCTGGGAACCATCCTGCGTATCGTGGATTCTAAGGAGCCAGCCGGCCACTCCCAGCCACAGGCCCCCAAACACAAACAACGGCGCATTTCCCTGGATAACAAACTCGCCTGCCAACTTTTTGATGGCAGATTGCAGGAGCCACTTGGTACTATCAAACCAGCCCAACTTGGCACTGGTGCCACCATGGGTCTGGTCACCATCCTGCCTATCGTAGCTTTTCAGGAGCCAGCCGGTCACTCCCAGCCATAGGCGCCCAGACACAAAGCTCTGCCCTTTTCCCTGGCAAACCAAAGTAAGCTGCCCCGCTTCTGGATGGCAGATTGCAGGAGCCACTTGGTACTATCAAACCAGCAAAACTTGGCACCGGTGCCACCTCAGGTCTGGGAACCATCCTGCGTATCGTGGATTCTAAGGAGCCAGCCGGCCACTCCCAGCCACAGGCCCCCAAACAAAAACAACGGCGCTTTTCCCTGGAAAACAAAACTCGCATGCCAACTTTTTGATGGCAGATTGCAGGAGCCACTTGGTACTATCAAACCAGCCCAACTTGGCACTGGTGCCACCATGGGTCTGGTCACCATCCTGCCTATCGTAGCTTTTCAGGAGCCAGCCGGTCACTCCCAGCCATAGGCCCCCAGACACAAACCTCGGCCCTTTTCCCTGACAAACAAAAGTAAGCTGTCCCGCTTCTGGATGGCAGATTGCAGGAGCCACTTGGTAGTATCAAACCAGCCCGACTTGGCACTGGTGCCACCTTGGGTTGGGAACCATCCTGCGTATCGTTTGTTGAAAGGAGCCAGCCGGCCACTCCCAGCCACAGGCCTCCAAACAAAAACAACGGCGCTTTTCCCTGGAAAACAAAACTCAACTGCCCCTCTTCTGGACGGAAAATTGCAGGACGCACTTGGTACTACAAAAACAGCCAAACTTGGCAATGGTGCCACCTTCGATCTGGGAACCATCCTGCGTATCGGTCTTCTTAAGGAGCCAGCCGGCCACTCCCAGCCATATGCCCGCAAAAACAAACCACGGACCTTTACTCTGTCAAACAAAGATCCGCTGCCCCGCGTCAGGATGGCAGGTTGCAGGACGCACTTGGTACTATCAAACCAGCCCGACTTGGCCCTGGTGCCACCTTGAGTCTGGGAACCATCCTGCGTATTGTGGATTGTCAGGAGCCAGTCGACCATTCTCGGCCACAGACCCCAATCAAAAACAACGGCCGGTTCACAGGCAAAAGAACTCAGCTGCCCCGTTTCTGGATGGGAGATTGCATGAGGCACTTGACACTGTCAAACCAGCCCCACTTGGCACTGGTTCCATCTTGGGTCTGGGAACCATGCTGCTTATCATGGATTTTCAGGAGACAGCCGGCCACTGCCAGCCACAGGCCCCCAAACACAAAGCTCGGCCCGTTTCCCTGGCAAACAAAATTCAGCTGCCCCGATTCTGGATGGCAGATTGCAGGAACCACTTGGTATTATCAAACCAGCCCGACTTGGCACTGGTGCCACCTTGGGTCTGGGAACCATCCTGCGTATCGTGGATTCTAAGGAGCCAGCCGGCCACTCCCAGCCACAGGCCCCCAAACACAAACAACGGCGCTTTTCCCTGGAAAAAAAACCTCGCCTGCCAAGTTTTTGATGGCAGATTGCAGGAGCCACTTGGTACTATCAAACCAGCCCAACTTGGCACTGGTGCCACCATGGGTCTGGTCACCATCCTGCCTATCGTAGATTTCAGGAGCCAGCCGGTCACTCCCAGCCATAGGCCTCCAGACAAAAACCTCGGCCCGTTTCCCTGGCGAACAAAAGTAACCTACCCCGCTACTGGATGGCATATTGCAGGAGCCACTTTGCACCATCAAACCAGCCCGACTTGGCACTGGTGCCACCTCTGGTCTGGGAACCATCCTGCGTATCGTGGATTCTAAGGAGCCAGCCGGCCACTCCCAGCCACAGGCCCCCAAACACAAACAACGACGCTTTTTCCTGGAAAACAAAACTCGCCTGCCAACTTTTTGATGGCAGATTGCAGGAGCCACTTGGTACTATCAAACCAGCCCAACTTGGCACTGGTGCCACCATGGGTCTGGTCACCATCCTGCCTATCGTAGCTTTTCAGGACCAAGCCGGTCACTCCCAGCCATAGGCCCCCAGACACAAACCTCGGTCGGTTCCCTGGCAAACAAAAGTAAGCTGCCCCGCTTCTGGATGGCAGATTGCAGGAGCCACTTTGCACCATCAAACTAGCCCGACTTGGCACTGGTGCCACCTCAGGTCTGGGAACCATCCTGCCTGTCATGGATTTTAATTAGCCAGCTGGCCACTCCCAGCCATAGGCCCCGAGACACAAACCTCGGCCCGTTTCCCTGGCAAACAAAAGTAAGCTGCCCCGCTTCTGGATGGCAGATTGCAGAACGCACTTGGTACTATCAAACCAGCCCAACTTGGCACTGGTGCCACCTTGGGTCTGGGAACCATCCTGCGTATCGTGGATTCTAAGGAGCCAGCCGGCCACTCCCAGCCACAGGCCCCCAAACACAAACAACGGCCCTTTTCCCTGGAAAACAAAACTCGCCTGCCAAATTTTCATGGCAGATTGCCGGAGCCACTTGGTACTATCAAACCAGCCCAACTTGACACTGGTGCCACCATGGGTCTGGTCACCATCCTGCCTATCGTAGCATTTCAGGAGCCAGCCGGTCACTCCCAGCCATAGGCCCCCAGACAAAAACCTTGGCCCGTTTCCCTGGCAAACAAAAGTAAGTTATCCTGCTACTGGATGGCAGATTGCAGGTGCCACTTTTCGCCATCAAACCAGCCCGACTTGGCACTGGTGCCACCTCAGGTCTGGGAACCATCCTGCGTATCGTGGATTCTAAGGAGCCAGCCGGCCACTCCCAGCCACAGGCCCCCAAACACAAACAACGGCGCATTTCCCTGGATAACAAACTCGCCTGCCAACTTTTTGATGGCAGATTGCAGGAGCCACTTGGTACTATCAAACCAGCCCAACTTGGCACTGGTGCCACCATGGGTCTGGTCACCATCCTGCCTATCGTAGCTTTTCAGGAGCCAGCCGGTCACTCCCAGCCATAGGCGCCCAGACACAAAGCTCTGCCCTTTTCCCTGGCAAACCAAAGTAAGCTGCCCCGCTTCTGGATGGCAGATTGCAGGACGCACTTGGTACTATCAAACCAGCAAAACTTGGCACCGGTGCCACCTCAGGTCTGGGAACCATCCTGCGTATCGTGGATTCTAAGGAGCCAGCCGGCCACTCCCAGCCACAGGCCCCCAAACACAAACAACGGCGCTTTTCCCTGGAAAACAAAACTCGCCTGCCAACTTTTTGATGGCAGATTGCAGGAGCCACTTGGTACTATCAAACCAGCCCAACTTGGCACTGGTGCCACCATGGGTCTGGTCACCATCCTGCCTATCGTAGCTTTTCAGGAGCCAGCCGGTCACTCCCAGCCATAGGGCCCCAGACAAAAAGCTCTGCCCGTTTCCCCGGCAAACAAAAGTAAGCTGCCCCGCTTCTGGATATCAGATTTCAGGAGCCACTTTTCACCATCAAACTAGCCCGACTTGGCAGTGGTGCCTCCTCTGGTCTGGGAACCATTCTGCGTATCGTGGATTCTAATTAGCCATCCGTCCGCTCCCAGCCACAGGCCCCCAAACACAAACAACGGCGCTTTTCCCTGGAAAACAAAACTCGCCTGCCAACATTTTGATGGCAGATTGCAGGAGCCACTTGGTACTATGAAATCAGCCCAACTTGGCACTGGTGCCACCATGGGTCTGGTCACCATCCTGCCTATCGTAGCTTTTCAGGAGCCAGCCGGTCACTCCCAGCCATAGGCCCCCAGACAAAAACCTCGGCCCTTTTCCCTGGCAAACAAAAGTAAGCTACCCCGCTTCTGGATGGCAGATTGCAGGAGCCACTTTGCACCATCAAACTAGCCCGACTTGGCACTGGTGCCACCGCTGGTCTGAGAACCATCCTACGTATCGTGGATTCTAATTAGCCAGCCGCCCACTCCCAGCCACAGGCCCCCAAACAAAAACAACGGCGCTTTTCCCTGGAAAACAAAACTCGCCTGCCAAATTTTGATGGCAGATTGCAGGAGCCACTTGGTACTATCAAACCAGCCCAACTTGGCACTGGTGCCACCATGGGTCTGGTCACCATCCTGCCTATCGTAGCTTTTCAGGAGCCAGCCGGTCACTCCCAGCCATAGGCCCCCAGACACAATCCTCGGCCCGTTTCCCTGGCAAACAAAAGTAAGCTACCCCGCTTCTGGATGTCAGATTGCAGGAGCCACTTTTCACCATCAAACTAGCCCGACTTTCCACTGGTGCCACCTCTGGTCTGGGAACCATCCTGCCTGTCGTGGATTCTAATTAGCCAGCCGGCCACTCCAACCCACAGGCCCCCAAACACAAACAACGGCGCTTTTCCCTGGAAAACAAAACTCGCCTGCCAACTTTTTGATGGCAGATTGCAGGAGCCACTTGGTACTATCAAACCAGCCCAACTTGGCACTGGTGCCACCATGGGTCTGGTCACCATCCTGCCTATCGTAGCTTTTCAGGAGCCAGCCGGTCACTCCCAGCCATAGGCCCCCAGACACAAACCTCGGCCCGTTTCCCTGGCAAACAAAAGTAAGCTGTCCCGCTACTGGATGGCAGATTGCAGGAGCCACTTGGTACTATCAAACCAGCCCAACTTGGCACTCTTGCCACCTCAGGTCTGGGAACCACCTGCGTATCGTGGATTCTAATTAGCCATCCGGCCACTCCAACCCACAGGCCCCCAAACACAAACAATGGCGCTTTTCCCTGGAAAACAAAACTCGCCTGCCAACTTTTTGATGGCAGATTGCAGGAGCCACTTGGTACTATCAAACCAGCCCAACTTGGCACTGGTGCCACAATGGGTCTGGTCACCATCCTGCCTATCGTAGCTTTTCAGGAGCCAGCCGGTCACTCCCAGCCATTGGCCCCCAGACAAAAACCTCGGCCTCTTTCCCTGGCAAACAAAAGTAAGCTGCCCCGCTTCTGGATGGCAGATTGCAGGAGCCACTTTGCACCATCAAACTGGCCCGACTTGTCACTGGTGCCACCTCTGGTCTGGGAACCATCTTGCGTATCGTGGATTCTAATTAGCCAGCCGACAACTCCCAGCCACAGGCCCCCAAACACAAACAACGGCGCTTTTCCCTGGAAAACAAAACTCACCTGCCAACTTTTTGATGGCAGATTGCAGGAGCCACTTGGTACTATCAAACCAGCCCAACTTGGCACTGGTGCCACCATGGGTCTGGTCATCATCCTGCCTATCGTAGCTTTTCAGGAGCCAGCCGGTCACTCCCAGCCATAGGCCCCCAGACACAAACCTCGGCCCGTTTCCCTGGCAAACAAAAGTAAGCTGCCCCGCTTCTGGATGGCAGATTGCAGGACGCACTTGGTACTATCAAACCAGCCCGACATGGCACTGGTGCCACCTCTGGTCTGGGAACCATCCTGTGTATCGTTGATTCTAAGGAGCCATCCGGCCACTCCCAGCCACAGGCCCCCAAACACAAACAACGGCGCTTTTCCCTGGAAAAAAAACCTCGCCTGCCAAATATTGATGGCAGATTGCAGGAGCCACTTGGTACTATCAAACCAGCCCAACTTGGCACTGGTGCCACCATGGGTCTGGTCACCATCCTGCCTATTGTAGCATTTCAGGAGCCAGCCGGTCACTCCCAGGCATAGGCCCCCAGACACAAACCTCGGCCCGTTTCCCTGGCAAACAAAAGTAAGCTGCCCCGCTTCTGGATGGCAGATTGCAGGACGCACTTGGTACTATCAAACCATCCCGACTTGGCAATGGTGCCACCTCAGGTCTGGGAACCATCCTGCGTATCGTGGATTCTAAGGAGCCAGCCGGCCACTCCCAGCCACAGGCCCCAAAACACAAACAACGGCGCTTTTCCCTGGAAAACAAAACTCGCCTGCCAACTTTTTGATGGCAGATTGCAGGAGCCACTTGTTACTATCAAACCAGCCCAACTTGGCACTGGTGCCACCATGGGTCTGGTCACCATCCTGCCTATCGTGTCTCTCAGGGGTCTGTGTTGGGACCAGTTTTGTTCAATATTTTTATTGATGATATGGATGAGGGCTTAGAGTCTTTTATTAGTAGTTTTGCTGACGATACCAAATTGGGAATGAGTGTAGATCAATTAGAGGGGTGTAGGATTCTTCAGAGAGACTTGGAAAGGCTGGACATATGGACAGAATCAAACGGGATGAGCTTCAATAAGTCCAAGTGCCGAGTATTGCACTTCGGCCATAATAATCCCCTGTACCGATACAAGCTGGGGATGGAGTGGCTGGATAGTGCCCAGGTGGAAAGGGACCTGGGGGTGCTGGTTGACAGTCGATTGAATATGAGCCAGCAGTGTGCCCAGGTAGCCAAGAGGGCCAATGCCATCCTGGCCAGTATCAGAAATGGAGTGGCCAGCAGGAGCAGAGAGGTCATTCTTCCCCTGTACTCGGCACTGGTGAGGCCTCACTTAGAGTATTGCATCCAGTTCTGGGCCCCTCACTTCAGGAGGGACGTCGAGTTACTTGAGCGTGTCCAGAGGAGAGCAACGAAACTAATAAAGGGCTTGGAACACAAGCCATATGAAGAGCGACTGAGGGAGCTGGGGTTGTTCAGCCTGGAGAAAAGGAGAATAAGGGGTGACCTCATCACTCTCTACAACTTCCTGAAGGGTGGCTGTAGTGAGCTGGGGGTCGGCCTCTTTCTCCGGGCGACAACGGATAGAACAAGAGGACACAGTCTCAAGTTGCGTCAAGGTAGATGTAAGTTAGAAGTAAGAAGAAAATACTTCACAGAAAGAGTGGTCAGAAACTGGAATCATTTACCCAGTGAGGTGGTGGAGGCATCATCCCTTGAAGAATTTAAAAAAAGACTGGATGTGGCACTTGCTGACATGATCTAGTTGAACAGTTAGAACATCGGCTGGACTAGATGATCTTATAGGTCTCTTCCAGTCTTGAAATTCTGTGATTCTGTGATTCTGTGATTTTCAGGAGCCAGCCGGTCATTCCCAGCCATAGGCCCCCAGACACAAACCTCGGCCCGTTTCCGTGGCAAACAAAAGTAAGCGGCCCCGCTTCTGGATGGCAGATTGCAGGACGCACTTGGTACTATCAAACCAGCCCGACTTGGCACTGGTGCCACCTCTGGTCTGGGAACCATCCTGCGTATCGTGGATTCTAAGGAGCCAGCCGGCCACTCCCAGCCACAGGCCTCTAAACAAAAACAACAGCGCTTTTCCCTGGAAAACAAAACTCGCCTGCCAACATTTTGATGGCAGATTGCAGGAGCCACTTGGTACTATCAAACCAGCCCAACTTGGCACTGGTGCCACCATGGGTCTGGTCACCATCCTGCCTATCGTAGCTTTTCAGGAGCCAGCCGGTCACTCCCAGCCATAGGCCCACAGGCAAAAACCTCGGCCCCTTTCCCTGGCAAACAAAAGTAAGCTGCCCCGCTTCTGGATGGCAGATTGCCGGACGCACTTGGTACTATCAAACCAGCCCAACTTGGCACTGGTGCCACCTTGGGTCTGGGAACCATCCTGCGTATCGTGGATTCTAATTAGCCATCCGGCCACTCCCAGCCACAGGGCCCCAAACACAAACAACGGCGCTTTTCCCTGGAAAACAAAACTCGCCTGCCAATTTTTGATGACAGATTGCAGGAGCCACTTGGTGCTATCAAACCAGCCCAACTTGGCACTGGTGCCACCATGGGTCTGGTCACCATCCTGCCTATCGTAGCTTTTCAGGAGCCAGCTGGTCACTCCCAGCCATAGGCCCCCAGACACAAACCTCGGCCCGTTTCCCTGGCAAACAAAAGTAAGCTGCCCCACTTCTGGATGGCAGATTGCAGGAACCACTTGGTACTATCAAACCAGCCCGACATGGCACTGGTGCCACCTCAGGTCTGGGAACCATCCTGCGTATCGTGGATTCTAAGGAGCCAGCCGGCCACTCCCAGCCACAGGCCCCCAAACACAAACAACGGCGCTTCTCCCTGGAAAACAAAACTCGCCTGCCAACATTTTGATGGCAGATTGCAGGAGCCACTTGGTACTATCAAACCAGCCCAACTTGGCACTGGTGCCACCATGGGTCTGGTCACCATCCTGCCTATCGTAGCTTTTCAGGAACCAGCCGGTCACTCCCAGCCATAGGCCCCCAGACAAAAACCTCGGCCCCTTTCCCTGGCAAACAAAAGTAAGCTGCCCCGCTTCTGGATGGCAGATTGCAGGAGCCACATTGCACCATCAAACTGGCCCGATTTGTCACTGGTGCCACCTCTGGTCTGGGAACCATCTTGCGTATCGTGGATTCTAATTAGCCAGCCGGCCACTCCCAGCCACAGGCCCCCAAACACAAACCACGGCGCTTTTCCCTGGAAAACAAAACTCGCCTGCCAAATTTTTGATGACAGATTGCAGGAGCCACTTGGTACTATCAAACCAGCCCAACTTGGCACTGGTGCCACCATGGGTCTGGTCACCATCCTGCCTATCGTAGCTTTTCAGGAGCCAGCTGGTCACTCCCAGCCATAGGCCCCCAGACACAAACCTTAGCCCGTTTCCCTGGCAATCAAAAGTAAGCTGCCCCGCTTCTGGATGGCAGATTGCAGGAACCACTTGGTACTATCAAACCAGCCCGACTTGGCACTGGTGCCACCTCAGGTCTGGGAACCATCCTGCGTATCGTGGATTCTAAGGAGCCAGCCGGCCACTCCCTGCCACAGGCCCCCAAACACAAACAACGGTGCTTTTCCTTGGAAAACAAAACTCGCCTGCCAACATTTTGATGGCAGATTGCAGGAGCCACTTGGTACTATCAAACCAGCCCAACTTGGCACTGGTGCCACCATGGGTCTGGTCACCATCCTGCCTATCGTAGCTTTTCAGGAGCCAGCCGGTCACTCCCAGCCATAGGCCCCCAGACCCAAAGCTCGGCCCGTTTCCCTGGCAAACAAAAGTAAGCTGCCCCGCTTCTGGATGGCAGATTGCAGGAGCCACTTTGCACCATCAAACTAGCCCGACTTGGCACTGGTGCCACCTCAGGTCTGGGAACCATGCTGCGTATCGTGGATTCCAATTAGACATCCGGCCACTCCCACCCACAGGCCCCCAAACAGAAACAACGGCGCTTTTCCCTGGAAAACAAAACTGGCCTGCCAAATTTTGATGGCAGATTCCCGGAGCCACTTGGTACTATCAAACCAGCCCAACTTGGCACTGGTGCCACCATGGGTCTGGTCACCATCCTGCCTATCGTAGATTTTCTGGACCTAGCCGGTCACTCCCAGCCATAGGCCCCCAGACAATAACGTCGGCCTGTTTCCCTGGCAAACAAAAGTAAGTTAACCCGCTTCTGGATGGCAGATTGCAGGAGCCTCTTTTCACCCTCAAACTAGCCCGACTTGGCACTGGCGCCACCTCTGGTCTGTGAACCATCCTGCGTATAGTGGATTCTAATTAGCCATCCGGCCACTCCCACCCACAGGCCCCCAAACACAAGCAACGGCGCTTTTCCCTGGAAAACAAAACTCGCCTGCCAACTTTTTGATGGCAGATTGCAGGAGCCACTTGGTACTATCAAACCAGCCCAACTTGGCACTGGTGCCACCATGGGTCTGGTCACCATCCTGCCTATCGTAGCTTTTCAGGAACGAGCCGGTCATTCCCAGCCATAGGTCCCCAGACACAAACCTCGGCCCGTTCCCGTGGCAAACAAAAGTAAGCTGCCCCGCTTCTGGATGGCAGATATCAGGACGCACTTGGTACTATCAAACCAGCCCGACTTGGCACTGGTGCCACCTCTGGTCTGGGAACCACCCTGCGTATCGTGGATTCTAAGGAGCCAGCCGGCCACTCCCAGCCACAGGCCCTCAAACACAAACAACGGCGCTTTTCCCTGGAAAACAAAACTCGCCTGCCAACATTTTGATGGCCGATTGCAGGAGCCACTTGGTACTATCAAACCAGCCCAACTTGGCACTGGTGCCACCATGGGTCTGGTCACCATCCTGCCTATGGTAGCTTTTCAGGAGCCAGCCGGTCACTCCCAGCCATAGGCCCCCAGACACAAACCTCGGCCCGTTTCCCTGGCAAACAAAAGTAAGCTGCCCCGCTTCTGGATGGCAGATTGCCGGACGCACGTGGTACTATCAAACCAGCCCAACTCGGCACTGGTGCCACCTCTGGTCTGGGAACCATCCTGCGTATCGTGGGTTCTAAGCAGCCAGCCGGCCACTCCCAGCCACAGGCCCCCAAACACAAACAACGGCGCTTTTCCCTGGAAAACAAAACTTGCCTGCCAACTTTTTGATGGCAGATTGCAGGAGCCACTTGGTGCTATCAAACCAGCCCCACTTGGCACTGGTGCCACCATGGGTCTGGTCACCATCCTGCCTATCGTAGCTTTTCAGGACCTAGCCGGTCACTCCCAGCCATAGGCGCCCAGACACAAAGCTCGGCCAGTTTCCCTGGCAAACAAAAGTAAGCTGCCCCGCTTCTGGATGGCAGATTGCAGGACGCACTTGGTACTATCAAACCAGCCTGACTTGGCACTGGTGCCACCTTGGGTCTGGGAACCATCCTGCGTGTCGTGGATTCTAAGGAGCCAGCCGGCCACACCCAGCCACAGGCCCCGAAACACAAACAACGGCGCTTTTCCCTGGAAAACAAAACTCGCCTGCAAACTTTATGATGGCAGATTGCAGGAGCCACTTGGTACTATCAAATCAGCCCAAATTGGGACTGGTGCCACCATGGGTCTGGTCACCATGCTGCCTATCGTAGCTTTTCAGGAATTAGGCGGTCACTCCCAGCCATAGGCCCCCAGACACAAACCTCGACCCGTTTCCCTGGCAAACAAAAGTAAGCTGCCCCGCTTCTGGATAGCAGATTGCAGGAACCACTTGGTATTATCAAACCAGCCCAACTTGGCACTGGTGCCACCTTGGGTCTGGATACCATGCTGCGTATCGTGGATTATAAGGAGCCAGCCGGCCACTCCCAGCCACAGGCCCCCAAACACAAACAACGGCGCTTTTCCCTGGAAAACAAAACTCGCCTGCCAACTTTTTGATGGCAGATTGCAGGAGCCACTTGGTACTATCAAACCAGCCCAACTTGGCACTGGTGCCACCATGGGTCTGGTCACCATCCTGCCTATCGTAGCTTTCCAGGAGCCAGCCGGTCACTCCCAGCCATAGGTCCCCAGTCACAAACCTCGGCCCGTTTCCCTGGCAAACAAAAGTAAGCTGCCCCGCTTCTGGATGGCAGATTGCAGGAGCCACTTGGTACTATCAAACCAGCCCAACTTGTCACTGCTGCCACCTCTGGTCTGGGAACCATGCTGCGTAACACAGATTCTAAGGCGCCAGTCGGCCACTCCCAGCCACAAGCCCCCAAACACAAACAACGGCGCTATTCTCTGGCAAACAAAACTCAACTGCCCTTCTTCTGGATGGCAAATTGCAGGACGCACTTGTTACTATAAAAACAGCCTTACTTGGCACTGGTGCCACCTTGGGTCTGGGAACCATCCTGCGTATCGATCTTTTTAATGAGAGAGCCGGCCACTCCCAGCCATATGCCCCCAAACACAACCCACGGCCCTTTTCTCTGGCAAACAAAACTCAGCTGCCCCGCTTCTGGATGGCAGATTGCAGGAGCCACTTGGTACTATCAAACCAGCCCGACTTGGCACTGGTGCCACCTTGGGTCTGGGAACCATCCTGCGTATTGTGGGTTGTCAGGAGCCAGCCGAACACTCTCGGCCACAGACCCCAATCAAAAACAACGGCCCGTTTCATAGGCAAACAAAACTCAGCTGCCCCGCTTCTGGATGGGAGATTGCAGGAGGCACTTGACACTGTGAAACCAGCCCCACTTGGCACTGGTGCCATCTTGGGTCTGGGAACCATGCTGCGTATCATGGATTTTCAGGAGCCAGCCGGCCACTCCCAGCCACAGGCCCCCAAACACAAACCACAGACTTTTTCTCTGGCAAAGAAAATTGAGCTGCCCCACTTCTGGATGGCAGATTGCAGGAGGCACTTGGGACTATCACACCAGCACAACATGGCACTGCTGCCACCTTGGATCTGGGAACCATCCTTCCTATCGTGGATTTTCAGGGGCCAGCCGGTCACTCTCAGCCATAGGCCCCAAACACAAACCACGGCCCATTTCTCTGGAAAACAAAACTCAACTGCCCCTCTTCTGGATGGCAGATTTCAGGAGCCACTGGGTACTATGAAACCAGCCCAACTTGGCACTGGTGCCACCTTGGGTCTGGGAACAATGCTGCGTATCATGGATTTTCAGGAGCCAGCCGTCCACAGCCAGCCACAGGCCCCGAAACACAAACAACAGCCTTTTTCTCTGGCAAACAAAATTCAGCTGCCCCGCTTCTGGATGGCAGATTGCAGGAACCACTTGGTACTAACAAACCAGCCCGACTTGGCACTGGTGCCACCTTGGGTCTGGTCACCATCCTGCCTATTGTTGCTTTTCAGGAGCCAGCCGGTCACTCCTAGCCCTAGGCCCCCAGTCATAAACCTCGGCCCGTTTCCCTGGCACACAAATGTAAGCTACCCCGCTTCAGGATGGCAGATTGCAGGAGCCACTTTTCACCATCAAACCAGCCCGACTTGGCACTGGTGCCACCTTGGGTCTGGGAACCATCCTGCGTATCGTGTGTTCTAAGGAGCCAGCCGGCCACTCCCACCCACAGTCCCCCAAACACAAACAACAGCGCTTTTCCCTGGAAAACAAAACTCGCCTGCCAACTTTTTGATGGCAGATTGCAGGAGCCACTTGGTACTATCAAACCAGCCCAACTTGGCACTGGTGCCACCATGGGTCTGGTCACCATCCTGCCTATCGTAGCTTTTCAGGAGCCAGCCGGTCACTCCCAGCCATAGGCCCCCAGACACAAACCTCGGCCCGTTTCCCTGGCAAACAAAAGTAAGCTGCCCCGCTTCTGCATGGCAGATTGCAGGTGCTATTTAGTACTATCAAACCAGCCCGACTTGGCACTGGTGCCACCTCTGGTCTGGGAACCATCCTGCCTATCGTGGATTTTCAGGGGCCAGACGGCCACTATCAGCCATATGCCCCCAAAAACAAACCACGGCCCTTTTCTCTGGTAATGAAAACTCAACTGCCCCTCTTCTGGATGGCACATTTTAGGACGCACTTTGTACTACGAAAACCGCCCGACTTGGCACTGGTGCCACCTTGGGTCAGGGAACCATCCTGCCTATCGTAGCTTTTTAAGGAGCCAGCAGGCCACGCCCAGCCATATACCCCCAAAAACAAACCACGGACCATTTCTCTTGGAAGCAAAAATCCGCTGCCCCGCGTCAGGATGGCAGATTACAGGAGCCACTTTGCACCATCAAACCACCCCGACTTGGCACTGGTGCCATCTTGGATCTGGGAACCATCCTGCCTATCGTAGCTTTTCAGGAGCCAGCCGGTCACTCCCAACCATAGGCCCCCAGACAGAAAGCTCTGCCCGTTTCCCTGGCAAACAAAAGTAAGCTACCCCGCTTCTGGATGGCAGATTGCAGGAGCCACTTGGTACTATCAAACCAGCCCAACTTGAGACTGGTGCCACCTTGGGTCTGGGAACCATGCTGCGTAACGTAGATTCTAAGGCGCCAGGCGGCCACTCCCAGCCACAGGCCCCCAAATACAAACAACGGCGCTTTTCCCTGGAAAACAAAACTCGCCTGCCAACTTTTTGATGGCAGATTGCAGGAGCCACTTGGTACTATCAAATCATCCCAACTTGGCACTGGTGCCACTATGGGTCTGGGAACCATCCTGCCTATTGTAGCATTTCAGGAGCCAGCCGGTCACTCCCAGCCATAGGCCCCCAGACAAAAACCTCGGCCCGTTTCCCTGGCAAAAAAAATTAAGCTGCCCCGATTCTGGATGGCAGATTGCAGGAGCCACTTGGTAGTGCCAAAACAGCCTGACCTGGCACTGGTGCCACCTTGGGTCTGCGAACCATCCTGCGTATCGTGGATTCTAAGCAGCCACCCGGCCACTCCGTGCCACAGGCGCCCAAACACAAACAACGGCGCTTTTCCCTGGAAAACAAAACTCGCCTGCCAACTTTTTGATGGCAGATTGCAGGAGCCACTTGGTACTATCAAACCAGCCCAACTTGGCACTGGTGCCACCATGGGTCTGGTCACCATCCTGCCTATCGTAGCTTTTCAGGAACCAGCCGGTCACTCCCAGCCATAAACCCCCAGACACAAACCTCGGCCCGTTTCCCTGGAAAACAAAAGTAAGCACCCCCGATTCTGGATGGCAGATTGCAGGAGCCACTTGGTAGTATCAAATTAGCCCAACTTGGCACTGGTGCCATCATGGGTCTGGTAAACATCCTGCCTATCTTAGCTTTTCAGGAGCCAGCCGGTCACTCCCTGCCATAGGCCCCCAGAGATATACCTCGGCCCGTTTCCCTGGCAAACAAAAGTAAGCTGCCCCTCTTCTGGCTGGCAGATTGCAGGAACCACTTGCTACTATCAAACCAGCCCAACTTGGCACTGGTGCCACCTTGGCTCTGGGAACCATGCTGCGTAACGTAGATTCTAAGAGGACAGGCGGACACTCCCAGCCACAGGCCTCTAAACAAAAACAACGGCGCTTTTCCCTGGAAAACAAAACTCGCCTGCCAACTTTTTGATGGCAGATTGCAGGAGCCACTTGGTACTATCAAACCAGCCCAACTTGGCACTGGTGCCACCATGGGTCTGGTCACCATCCTGCCTATCGTAGCTTTTCAGGAGCCAGCCGGTCACTCTCAGCCATAGGCCCCAAACAAAAACCACGGCCCTTTTCTCTGGAAAACAAAATTCAACTGCCCCTCTTCTGGATGGCAGATTGCAGGAGCCACTGGGTACTATGAAACCAGCCCTACTTGGCACTGGTGCCACCTTGGGTCTGGGAACCATCCTGCGTATCATGGATTTTCAGGAGCCAGCCGTCCACTGCCAGCCACAGGCCCCGAAACAAAACAACAGCCTTTTTCTCTGGCAAACAAAATTCAGCTACCCCGCTTCGGGATGGCAGATTGCAGGAAACACTTGGTACTAACAAACCAGCCCGACTTGGCACTGGTGCCACCTTGGGTCTGGGAACCATCCTGCGTATCGTGGATTCTAAGGAGCCAGCTGGCCACTCCAAGCCACAGGCCCCAAAACACACACAACGGCGCTTTTCCCTGGAAAACAAAACTCGCCTGCCAACTTTTTGATGGCAGATTGCAGGAGCCACTTGGTACTATCAAACCAGCCCAACTTGGCACTGGTGCCACCATGGGTCTGGTCACCATCCTGCCTATCGTAGCTTTTCAGGAACCAGCCGGTCACTCCCAGCCATAGGCCCCCAGACAAAAACCTCGGCCCCTTTCCCTGGCAAACAAAAGTAAGCTGCCCCGCTTCTGGATGGCAGATTGCAGGAGCCACATTGCACCATCAAACTGGCCCGATTTGTCACTGGTGCCACCTCTGGTCTGGGAACCATCTTGCGTATCGTGGATTCTAATTAGCCAGCCGGCCACTCCCAGCCACAGGCCCCCAAACACAAACCACGGCGCTTTTCCCTGGAAAACAAAACTCGCCTGCCAAATTTTTGATGGCAGATTGCAGGAGCCACTTGGTACTATCAAACCAGCCCAACTTGGCACTGGTGCCACCATGGGTCTGGTCACCATCCTGCCTATCGTAGCTTTTCAGGAGCCAGCTGGTCACTCCCAGCCATAGGCCCCCAGACACAAACCTTAGCCCGTTTCCCTGGCAATCAAAAGTAAGCTGCCCCGCTTCTGGATGGCAGATTGCAGGAACCACTTGGTACTATCAAACCAGCCCGACTTGGCACTGGTGCCACCTCAGGTCTGGGAACCATCCTGCGTATCGTGGATTCTAAGGAGCCAGCCGGCCACTCCCTGCCACAGGCCCCCAAACACAAACAACGGTGCTTTTCCTTGGAAAACAAAACTCGCCTGCCAACATTTTGATGGCAGATTGCAGGAGCCACTTGGTACTATCAAACCAGCCCAACTTGGCACTGGTGCCACCATGGGTCTGGTCACCATCCTGCCTATCGTAGCTTTTCAGGAGCCAGCCGGTCACTCCCAGCCATAGGCCCCCAGACCCAAAGCTCGGCCCGTTTCCCTGGCAAACAAAAGTAAGCTGCCCCGCTTCTGGATGGCAGATTGCAGGAGCCACTTTGCACCATCAAACTAGCCCGACTTGGCACTGGTGCCACCTCAGGTCTGGGAACCATGCTGCGTATCGTGGATTCCAATTAGACATCCGGCCACTCCCACCCACAGGCCCCCAAACAGAAACAACGGCGCTTTTCCCTGGAAAACAAAACTGGCCTGCCAAATTTTGATGGCAGATTCCCGGGGCCACTTGGTACTATCAAACCAGCCCAACTTGGCACTGGTGCCACCATGGGTCTGGTCACCATCCTGCCTATGGTAGATTTTCTGGACCTAGCCGGTCACTCCCAGCCATATTCCCCCAGACAATAACGTCGGCCTGTTTCCCTGGCAAACAAAAGTAAGTTAACCCGCTTCTGGATGGCAGATTGCAGGAGCCTCTTTTCACCATCAAACTAGCCCGACTTGGCACTGGCGCCACCTCTGGTCTGGGAACCATCCTGCGTATAGTGGATTCTAATTAGCCATCCGGCCACTCCCACCCACAGGCACCCAAACACAAGCAACGGCGCTTTTCCCTGGAAAACAAAACTCGCCTGCCAACTTTTTGATGGCAGATTGCAGGAGCCACTTGGTACTATCAAACCAGCCCAAC
Organism: Melospiza melodia melodia; assembly: GCF_035770615.1. Lineage (NCBI taxonomy): Eukaryota > Metazoa > Chordata > Aves > Passeriformes > Passerellidae > Melospiza > Melospiza melodia. Next base: position 452,107 of record NC_086213.1, on the reverse strand, counting down.
TTGGCACTGGTGCCACCATGGGTCTGGTCACCATCCTGCCTATCGTAGCTTTTCAGGAACCAGCCGGTCATTCCCAGCCATAGGTCCCCAGACACAAACCTCGGCCCGTTCCCGTGGCAAACAAAAGTAAGCTGCCCCGCTTCTGGATGGCAGATATCAGGACGCACTTGGTACTATCAAACCAGCCCGACTTGGCACTGGTGCCACCTCTGGTCTGGGAACCACCCTGCGTATCGTGGATTCTAAGGAGCCAGCCGGCCACTCCCAGCCACAGCCCCTCAAACACAAACAATGGCGCTTTTCCCTGGAAAACAAAACTCGCCTGCCAACTTTTTGATGGCCGATTGCAGGAGCCACTTGGTACTATCAAACCAGCCCAACTTGGCACTGGTGCCACCATGGGTCTGGTCACCATCCTGCCTATCGTAGCTTTTCAGGAGCCAGCCGGTCACTCCCAGCCATAGGCCCCCAGACACAAACCTCGGCCCGTTTCCCTGGCAAACAAAAGTAAGCTGCCCCGCTTCTGGATGGCAGATTGCCGGACGCACGTGGTACTATCAAACCAGCCCAACTCGGCCCTGGTGCCACCTCTGGTCTGGGAACCATCCTGCGTATCGTGGGTTCTAAGCAGCCAGCCGGCCACTCCCAGCCACAGGCCCCCAAACACAAACAACGGCGCTTTTCCCTGGAAAACAAAACTTGCCTGCCAACTTTTTGATGGCAGATTGCAGGAGCCACTTGGTGCTATCAAACCAGCCCCACTTGGCACTGCTGCCACCATGGGTCTGGTCACCATCCTGCCTATCGTAGCTTTTCAGGACCTAGCCGGTCACTCCCAGCCATAGGCGCCCAGACACAAAGCTCGGCCAGTTTCCCTGGCAAACAAAAGTAAGCTGCCCCGCTTCTGGATGGCAGATTGCAGGACGCACTTGGTACTATCAAACCAGCCCGACTTGGCACTGGTGCCACCTTGGGTCTGGGAACCATCCTGCGTGTCGTGGATTCTAAGGAGCCAGCCGGCCACTCCCAGCCACAGGCCCCCAAACACAAACAACGGCGCTTTTCCCTGGAAAACAAAACTCGCCTGCAAACTTTATGATGGCAGATTGCAGGAGCCACTTGGTACTATCAAATCAGCCCAAATTGGGACTGGTGCCACCATGGGTCTGGTCACCATGCTGCCTATCGTAGCTTTTCAGGAATTAGGCGGTCACTCCCAGCCATAGGCCCCCAGACACAAACCTCGACCCGTTTCCCTGGCAAACAAAAGTAAGCTGCCCCGCTTCTGGATAGCAGATTGCAGGAACCACTTGGTATTATCAAACCAGCCCAACTTGGCACTGGTGCCACCTTGGGTCTGGATACCATGCTGCGTATCGTGGATTATAAGGAGCCAGCCGGCCACTCCCAGCCACAGGCCCCCAAACACAAACAACGGCGCTTTTCCCTGGAAAACAAAACTCGCCTGCCAACATTTTGATGGCAGATTGCAGGAGGCACTTGACACTGTGAAACCAGCCCAACTTGGCACTGGTGCCACCATGGGTCTGGTCACCATCCTGCCTATTGTAGCTTTCCAGGAGCCAGCCGGTCACTCCCAGCCATAGGTCCCCAGTCACAAACCTCGGCCCGTTTCCCTGGCAAACAAAAGTAAGCTGCCCCGCTTCTGGATGGCAGATTGCAGGAGCCACTTGGTACTATCAAACCAGCCCAACTTGTCACTGCTGCCACCTCTGGTCTGGGAACCATGCTGCGTAACACAGATTCTAAGGCGCCAGTCGGCCACTCCCAGCCACAAGCCCCCAAACACAAACAACGGCGCTATTCTCTGGCAAACAAAACTCAACTGCCCTTCTTCTGGATGGCAAATTGCAGGACGCACTTGTTACTATAAAAACAGCCTTACTTGGCACTGGTGCCACCTTGGGTCTGGGAACCATCCTGCGTATCGATCTTTTTAATGAGAGAGCCGGCCACTCCCAGCCATATGCCCCCAAACAAAACCCACGGCCCTTTTCTCTGGCAAACAAAACTCAGCTGCCCCGCTTCTGGATGGCAGATTGCAGGAGCCACTTGGTACTATCAAACCAGCCCGACTTGGCACTGGTGCCACCTTGGGTCTGGGAACCATCCTGCGTATTGTGGGTTGTCAGGAGCCAGCCGAACACTCTCGGCCACAGACCCCAATCAAAAACAACGGCCCGTTTCATAGGCAAACAAAACTCAGCTGCCCCGCTTCTGGATGGGATATTGCAGGAGGCACTTGACACTGTGAAACCAGCCCCACTTGGCACTGGTGCCATCTTGGGTCTGGGAACCATGCTGCGTATCATGGATTTTCAGGAGCCAGCCGGCCACTCCCAGCCACAGGCCCCCAAACACAAACCACAGACTTTTTCTCTGGCAAAGAAATTTGAGCTGCCCCACTTCTGGATGGCAGATTGCAGGAGGCACTTGGGACTATCACACCAGCACAACATGGCACTGCTGCCACCTTGGATCTGGGAACCATCCTTCCTATCGTGGATTTTCAGGGGCCAGCCGGTCACTCTCAGCCATAGGCCCCAAACACAAACCACGGCCCATTTCTCTGGAAAACAAAACTCAACTGCCCCTCTTCTGGATGGCAGATTTCAGGAGCCACTGGGTACTATGAAACCAGCCCAACCCTGCACTGGTGCCACCTTGGGTCTGGGAACAATGCTGCGTATCATGGATTTTCAGGAGCCAGCCGTCCACAGACAGCCACAGGCCCCGAAACACAAACAACAGCCTTTTTCTCTGGCAAACAAAATTCAGCTGCCCCGCTTCTGGATGGCAGATTGCAGGAACCACTTGGTACTAACAAACCAGCCCGACTTGGCACTGGTGCCACCATGGGTCTGGTCACCATCCTGCCTATTGTTGCTTTTCAGGAGCCAGCCGGTCACTCCTAGCCCTAGGCCCCCAGTCATAAACCTCGGCCCGTTTCCCTGGCACACAAATGTAAGCTACCCCGCTTCAGGATGGCAGATTGCAGGAGCCACTTTTCACCATCAAACCAGCCCGACTTGGCACTGGTGCCACCTTGGGTCTGGGAACCATCCTGCGTATCGTGTGTTCTAAGGAGCCAGCCGGCCACTCCCACCCACAGTCCCCCAAACACAAACAACAGCGCTTTTCCCTGGAAAACAAAACTCGCCTGCCAACTTTTTGATGGCAGATTGCAGGAGCCACTTGGTACTATCAAACCAGCCCAACTTGGCACTGGTGCCACCATGGGTCTGGTCACCATCCTGCCTATCGTAGCTTTTCAGGAGCCAGCCGGTCACTCCCAGCCATAGGCCCCCAGACACAAACCTCGGCCCGTTTCCCTGGCAAACAAAAGTAAGCTGCCCCGCTTCTGCATGGCAGATTGCAGGTGCTATTTAGTACTATCAAACCAGCCCGACTTGGCACTGGTGCCACCTCTGGTCTGGGAACCATCCTGCCTATCGTGGATTTTCAGGGGCCAGACGGCCACTATCAGCCATATGCCCCCAAAAACAAACCACGGCCCTTTTCTCTGGTAAAGAAAACTCAACTGCCCCTCTTCTGAATGGCACATTTTAGGACGCACTTTGTACTACGAAAACCGCCCGACTTGGCACTGGTGCCACCTTGGGTCAGGGAACCATCCTGCCTATCGTAGGTTTTAAGGAGCCAGCAGGCCACGCCCAGCCATATACCCCCAAAAACAAACCACGGACCATTTCTCTTGGAAGCAAAAATCCGCTGCCCCGCGTCAGGATGGCAGATTACAGGAGCCACTTTGCACCATCAAACCACCCCGACTTGGCACTGGTGCCATCTTGGATCTGGGAACCATCCTGCCTATCGTAGCTTTTCAGGAGCCAGCCGGTCACTCCCAACCATAGGCCCCCAGACAGAAAGCTCTGACCGTTTCCCTGGCAAACAAAAGTAAGCTACCCCGCTTCTGGATGGCAGATTGCAGGAGCCACTTGGTACTATCAAACCAGCCCAACTTGAGACTGGTGCCACCTTGGGTCTGCGAACCATCCTGCGTATCGTGGATTCTAAGCAGCCACCCGGCCACTCCGTGCCACAGGCGCCCAAACACAAACAACGGCGCTTTTCCCTGGAAAACAAAACTCGCCTGCCAACTTTTTGATGGCAGATTGCAGGAGCCACTTGGTACTATCAAACCAGCCCAACTTGGCACTGGTGCCACCATGGGTCTGGTCACCATCCTGCCTATCGTAGCTTTTCAGGAACCAGCCGGTCACTCCCAGCCATAAACCCCCAGACACAAACCTCGGCCCGTTTCCCTGGAAAACAAAAGTAAGCACCCCCGATCCTGGAGGGCAGATTGCAGGAGCCACTTGGTAGTATCAAATTAGCCCAACTTGGCACTGGTGCCATCATGGGTCTGGTAAACATCCTGCCTATCTTAGCTTTTCAGGAGCCGGCCGGTCACTCCCTGCCATAGGCCCCCAGAGATATACCTCGGCCCGTTTCCCTGGCAAACAAAAGTAAGCTGCCCCTCTTCTGGCTGGCAGATTGCAGGAACCACTTGCTACTATCAAACCAGCCCAACTTGGCACTGGTGCCACCTTGGCTCTGGGAACCATGCTGCGTAACGTAGATTCTAAGAGGACAGGCGGACACTCCCAGCCACAGGCCTCTAAACAAAAACAACGGCGCTTTTCCCTGGAAAACAAAACTCGCCTGCCAACATTTTGATGGCAGATTGCAGGAGCCACTTGGTACTATCAAACCAGCCCAACTTGGCACTGGTGCCACCATGGGTCTGGTCACCGTCCTGCCTATCGTAGCTTTTCAGGAGCCAGGCGGTCACTCCCAGCCATAGGCCCCCAGACAAATACCTCGGCCCGTTTCCCTGGCAAACAAAAGTAAGCTGCCCCGCTTCTGGATGGCAGATACCAGGAGCCACATGGTACTATCAAACCAGGCCAACATGGCACTGGTGCCACCTTGGGTCTGGGAACCATCCTGCCTATCGTGGATTTTCAGGCGCCAGCCGGCCACTCTTAGCCATATGCCCCCAAACACAAACCACGGCCATTTTCTCTGGTAAACAAAACTCAACTGCCCCTCTTCTGGATGGCAAATTGCAGGACGCACTTGGTACTACGAAAACAGCCCGACTTGGCAGTGATGCCACCTTGGGTCAGGGAACCATCCTGCGTATCGATCATTTTAAGGAGTCAGCCGGCCACGTCCAGCCATATACCCCCAAAAAAAAACCACGGAACTTTTCTCCAGCAAGCAAAAATCCGCTGCCCCGCGTCTGGATGGCAGATTGCAGGAGCTATTTAGTATTATCAAACCAGCCCGACTTGGCACTGGTGCCACCATGGGTCTGGTCACCATCCTGCCTATCGTAGCTTTTCAGGAGCCAGCCGGTCACTCTCAGCCATAGGCCCCAAACACAAACCACGGCCCTTTTCTCTGGAAAACAAAACTCAACTGCCCCTCTTCTGGATGGCAGATTGCAGGAGCCACTGGGTACTATGAAACCAGCCCTACTTGGCACTGGTGCCACCTTGGGTCTGGGAACCATCCTGCGTATCATGGATTTTCAGGAGCCAGCCGTCCACTGCCAGCCACAGGCCCCGAAACAAAACAACAGCCTTTTTCTCTGGCAAACAAAATTCAGCTACCCCGCTTCGGGATGGCAGATTGCAGGAAACACTTGGTACTAACAAACCAGCCCGACTTGGCACTGGTGCCACCTTGGGTCTGGGAACCATCCTGCGTATCGTGGATTCTAAGGAGCCAGCTGGCCACTCCAAGCCACAGGCCCCAAAACACACACAACGGCACTTTTCCCTGGAAAACAAAACTCGCCTGCCAACATTTTGATGGCAGATTGCAGGAGCCACTTGGTACTATCAAACCAGCCCAACTTGGCACTGGTGCCACCTCTGGTCTGGTCACCATCCTGCCTATCGTAGCTTTTCAGGAGCCAGCCGGTCACTCCCAGCCATAGGCCCCCAGACACAAACCTCGGCCTGTTTCCCTGGCACACAAAAGTAAGCTACCACACTTCTGGATGGCAGATTGCAGGAGCCACTTGGTGCTATCAAACCAGCCCGACTTGGCACTGGTGCCACCTTGGGTCTGGGAACCATCCTGCGTATCGTGTGTTCTAAGGAGCCAGCCGGCCACTCCCAGCCACAGTCCCCCAAACACAAACAACGGCGCTTTTCCCTGGAAAACAAAACTGGCCTGACAACTTTTTGATTGCAGATTGCAGGAGCCACTTGGTACTATCAAACCAGCCCAACTTGGCACTGGTGCCACCATGGGTCTGGTCACCATCCTGCCTATCGTAGCTTTTCAGGAGCCAGCCGGTCACTCCCAGCCATAGGTCCCCAGACAAATACCTCGGCCCGTTTCCCTGGCAAACAAAAGTAAGCTGCCCCGCTTCTGGATGGCAGATTGCAGGAGCCACTTGGTACTATCAAACCAGCCCAACTTGGCACTGGTGCCACCTTGGCTCTGGGAACCATGCTGCGTAACCCGGATTCTAAGACGACAGGCAGCCACTGCCAGCCACAAGCCTCCAAACAAAAGAAACGGCGCTTTTCCCTGGAAAACAAAACTCGCCTGACAACTTTTAGATGGCAGATTGCAGGAGCCACTTGGTACCATCAAACCAGCCCAACTTGGCACTGGTGCCACCTTGGGTCTGGGAACCATCCTGCATATTGTAGCTTTTCAGGAGCCAGCCGGTCACTCCTAGCCCTAGGCCCCCAGTCATAAACCTCGGCCCGTTTCCCTGGCACACAAATGTAAGCTACCCCGCTTCAGGATGGCAGATTGCAGGAGCCACTTGGTACCATCAAACCAGCCCGACGTGGCACTGGTGCCACCTTGGGTCTGGGAACCATCCTGCGTATCGTGTGTTCTAAGGAGCCAGCCGGCCACTCCCAGCCACAGTCCCCCAAACACAAACAACGGCGCTTTTCCCTGGAAAACAAAACTCGCCTGCCAACATTTTGATGGCAGATTGCAGGAGCCACTTGGTACTATCAAACCAGCCCAACTTGGCACTGGTGCCACCATGGGTCTGGTCACCATCCTGCCTATCGTAGCTTTTCAGGAGCCAGCCGGTCACTCCTAGCCATAGGGCCACAGACACAAAGCTCTGCCCGTTTCCCTGGCAAAGATAAGTAAGCTGCCCCGCTTCTGGATGGCAGATTGCAGGAGCCACTTTGCACCATCAAACCAGCCCAACTTGGCACTGGTGCCACCTCTGGTCTGGGAACCATGCTGCGTATCGTGGATTCTAAGGAGCCAGCCGGTCACTCCCAGCCACAGGCCCCCAAACACAAACCACAGCGCTTTTCCCTGGAAAACAAAACTCGCCTGCCAACTTTTTGATGGCAGATTGCAAGAGCCACTTGGTACTATCAAATCAGCCCAACTTGGCACTGGTGCCACCATGGGTCTGGTCACCATCCTGCCTATCATAGCTTTTCAGGCGCCAGGCGGTCCCTCTCTGCCATAGGCCCCCAGAGAAACACCTCGGCTAGTTTCCCTGGCAAACAAAAGTAACCTACCCCTCTTCTGGATGGCAGATTGCAGGAGCCACTTTGCACCATCAAACTTGCCCGACTTGGCACTGGTGCCACCTCAGGTCTGGGAACCATCCTGCGTTTCGTGGATTCTAAGGAGCCAGCCGGCCACTCCAGCCACAGGCCCCCAGACACAAACAACGGCGCTTTTCCCTGGAAAACAAAACTCGCCTGCCGAATTTTGATGGCAGATTGCAGGAGCCACTTGGTACTATCAAATCAGCCCAACTTGGCACTGGTGCCACCATGGGTCTGGTCACCATCCCGCCTATCGTAGCTTTTCAGGAGCCAGCCGGTCACTCCCAGCCATAGACCCCCAGACCCAAAGCTCAGCCCGTTTCCCTGGCAAACAAAAGCAAGCTGCCCCGCTTCTGGATGGCAGATTGCAGGAGCCACTTGGTACTATCAAACCAGCCCGACTTGGCACTGGTGCCACCTTGGGTCTGGGAACCATCCTGCGTATCGTGGATTCTAAGGAGCCAGCCGGTCACTGCCAGCCACAGGCCCCCAAACACAAACCACAGCGCTTTTCCCTGGAAAACAAAACCCGCCTGCCGACATTTTGATGGCAGATTGCAGGAGCCACTTGGTACTATCAAATCAGCCCAACTTGGCACTGGTGCCACCATGGGTCTGGTCACCATCCTGCCTATCGTAGCTTTTCAGGAGCCAGCCGGTCACTCCCAGCCATAGGCCCCCAGACACAAACATCGGCCCGTTTCCCTGGCAAACAAAAGTAAGCTGCCCCGCTTCTGGATGGCAGATTGTAGGACGCACTTGGTACAATCTAACCAGCCCGACTTGGCACTGGTGCCACCTCAGGTCTGGGAACCATCCTGCGTATCGTGGATTCTAAGGAGCCAGCCGGCCACTCCCAGCCATAGGCACCCAAACACAAACAACGGCGCTTTTCCCTGGAAAACAAAACTCGCCTGCCAACTTTTTGATGGCAGATTGCAGGAGCCACTTGGTACTATCAAACCAGCTCAACTTGGCACTGGTGCCACCATGGGTCTGCTAACCATCCTGCCTATCATAGCTTCTCAGGAGCCAGCCGGTCACTCCCAGCCATAGGCCCCCAGACAAAAAGCTCGGCCCGTTTCCCGGGCAAACAAAAGTAAGCTGCCCCGCTTCTGGATGGCAGATTGCAGGACGCACTTGGTACTATCAAACCAGGCTGACTTGGCACTGGTGCCACCTCAGGTCTGGGAACCATCCTGCGTATTGTGGATTCTAAGGAGCCAGCCGGCCACTCCCAGCCACAGGCCCCCAAACACAAACAACGGCGCTTTTCCCTGGAAAACAAAACTTGCCTGCCGACATTTTGATGGCAGATTGCAGGAGCCACTTGGTTTTATCAAATAAGACCAACTTGGCACTAGTGCCACCATGGGTCTGGTCACCATCCTGCCTATCGTAGCTTTTCAGGAGCCAGCCGGTCACTCCCAGCCATAGGCCCCCAGACACAAAGCTCGGCCCGTTTCCCTGACAAACAAAAGTAAGCTGTCCCGCTTCTGGATGGCATATTCCAGGAGCCACTTGGTACTATCAAACCAGCCCGACTTGGCACTGGTGCCACCTCTGGTCTGGGAACCATGCTGCGTATCGTGGATTCTAATTAGCCATCCGTCCACTCCCAGCCACAGGCCCCCAAACAAAAACAACGGCGCTTTTCCCTGGAAAACAAAACTCGTCTGCCAACTTTTTGATGGCAGATTGCAGGAGCCACTTGGTACTATCAAACCAGCCCAACTTGGCACTGGTGCCACCTCAGGTCTGGGAACCATGCTGCGTATCGTGGATTCTAAGGAGCCAGCCGGCCACTCCCAGCCACAGGCCCCCAAACAAAAACAACGGCGCTTTTCCCTGGAAAACAAAACTCGCCTGCCAACTTTTTGATGGCGGATTGCAGGAGCCACTTGGTACAATCAAACCAGCCCAACTTGGCACTGGTGCCACCATGGGTCTGGTCACCATCCTGCCTATCGTAGCTTTTCAGGAGCCAGCCGGTCACTCCCAGCCATAGGCCCCCAGACACAAAACTCGGCCCGTTTCCCTGACAAACAAAAGTAAGCTGCCCCGCTTCTGGATGGCAGATTGCAGGAACCACTTTTCACCATCAAAGTAGCCCGGCTTGGAACTGGTGCCACCACTGGTCTGGGAACCATGCTGCGTATCGTGGATTCTAAGGAGCCAGCCAGCCACTCCGAGCCACAGGCCCCGAAACAGAAACAACGGCGCTTTTCCCTGGAAAACAAAACTCGCCTGCCAACTTTTTGATGGCAGATTGCAGGAGCCACTTGGTACTATCAAATCAGCCCAACTTGGCACTGGTGCCACCATGGGTCGGGTCACCATCCTGCCTATCGTAGCTTTTCAGGAGCCAGCCGGTCACTCCCAGCCATAGGCCTCCATACAAAAACCTCGGCCCGTTTCCCTGGCAAACAAAAGTCAGCTGCCCCGCTTCTGGATGGCAGATTGCAGGAGCCACTTGGTACTATCAAACCAGCCCGACTTGGCACTGGTGCCACCTCTGGTCTGGGAACCATGATGTGTATCGTGGATTCTAAGGAGCCAGCCGGCCACTCCCAGCCAAAGGCCCCCAAACACAAACAACGGCGCTTTTCCCTGGAAAACAAAACTCGCCTGCCAACTTTTTGATGGCAGATTGCAGGAGCCACTTGGTACTATCAAACCAGCTCAACTTGGCACTGGTGCCACCATGGGTCTGGTCACCATCCTGCCTATCGTAGCTTTTCAGGACCTAGCCGGTCCCTCCCAGCCATAGGCCCGCAGACACAAAGCTCGGCCCGTTTCCCTGGCAAACAAAAGTAAGCTGCCCCGCTTCTGGATGGCAGATTGCAGGAGCCACTTGGTACTATCAAACCAGCCCGACTTGGCACTGGTGCCACCTTGGGTCTGGGAACCATCCTGCGTATCGTGGATTCTAAGGAGCCAGCCGGTCACTGCCAGCCACAGGCCCCCAAACACAAACCACAGCGCTTTTCCCTGGAAAACAAAACCCGCCTGCCGACATTTTGATGGCAGATTGCAGGAGCCACTTGGTACTATCAAATCAGCCCAACTTGGCACTGGTGCCACCATGGGTCTGGTCACCATCCTGCCTATCGTAGCTTTTCAGGAGCCAGCCGGTCACTCCCAGCCATAGGCCCCCAGACACAAACCTCGGCCCGTTTCCCTGGCAAACAAAAGTAAGCTGCCCCGCTTCTGGATGGCAGATTGTAGGACGCACTTGGTACTATCTAACCAGCCCGACTTGGCACTGGTGCCACCTCTGGTCTGGGAACCATGCTGCGTATCGTGGATTCTAAGGAGCCAGCCGGCCACTCCCAGCCATAGGCACCCAAACACAAACAACGGCGCTTTTCCCTGGAAAACAAAACTCGCCTGCCAACTTTTTGATGGCAGATTGCAGGAGCCACTTGGTACTATCAAACCAGCCCAACTTGGCACTGGTGCCACCATGGGTCTGCTAACCATCCTGCCTATCATAGCTTTTCAGGAGCCAGCCGGTCACTCCCAGCCATAGGCCCCCAGACAAAAAGCTCGGCCCGTTTCCCTGGCAAACAAAAGTAAGCTGCCCCGCATCTGGATGGCAGATTGCAGGACGCACTTGGTACTATCAAACCAGGCTGACTTGGCACTGGTGCCACCTCAGGTCTGGGAACCATCCTGCGTATCGTGGATTCTAAGGAGCCAGCCGGCCACTCCCAGCCACAGGCCCCCAAACACAAACAACGGCGCTTTTCCCTGGAAAACAAAACTTGCCTGCCGACATTTTGATGGCAGATTGCAGGAGCCACTTGGTACTATCAAACCAGCCCAACTTGGCACTGGTGCCACCATGGGTCTGGTCACCATCCTGCCTATCATAGCTTTTCAGAAGCCAGCCGGTCACTCCCAGCCATAGGCCCCGAGACACAAAACTCGGCCCTTTTCCCGGGCAAACAAAAGTAAGCTGCCCCGCTTCTGGATGGCAGATTGCAGGAGCCACTTTGCACCATCAAACTAGCCCGACTTGGCACTGGTGCCACCTTGGGTCTTGGAACCATCCTGCATATCGTGGATTCTAAGGAGCCAGCCGGCCACTCCCACCCACAGGCCCGCAAACACAAACAACGGCGCTTTTCCCTGGAAAACAAAACTCGCCTGCCAAATTTTGACGGCAGATTGCAGGAGCCACTTGGTACTATCAAATCAGCCCAACTTGGGACTGGTGCCACCATGGGTCTGGTCACCATCCTGCCTATCGTAGCTTTTCAGGACCCAGCAGGTCACTCCCAGCCATAGGCCCCCAGACAAAAACCTCGGCCCGTTTCCCTGGCAAACAAAAGTAAGCTGCCCTGCTTCTGGATGGCAGATTGCAGGAACCACTTGGTACTATCAAACCAGCAAAACTTGGCACTGGTGCCACCTTGGGTCTGGATACCATGCTGCGTATCGTGGATTCTAAGGAGCCAGCCGGCCACTCCCAGCCACAGGCCCCCAAACACAAACAACGGCGCTTTTCCCTGTAAAACAAAACTCTCCTGCCAACTTTTTGATGGCAGATTGCAGGAGCCACTTGGTTTTATCAAATAAGACCAACTTGGCACTAGTGCCACCATGGGTCTGGTCACCATCCTGCCTATCGTAGCTTTTCAGGAGCCAGCCGGTCACTCCCAGCCATAGGCCCCCAGACACAAAGCTCGGCCCGTTTCCCTGACAAACAAAAGTAAGCTGTCCCGCTTCTGGATGCCATATTCCAGGAGCCACTTGGTACTATCAAACCAGCCCGACTTGGCACTGGTGCCACCTCTGGTCTGGGAACCATGCTGCGTATCGTGGATTCTAATTAGCCATCCGTCCACTCCCAGCCACAGGCCCCCAAACACAAACAACGGCGCTTTTCCCTGGAAAACAAAACTCGTCTGCCAACTTTTTGATGGCAGATTGCAGGAGCCACTTGGTACTATCAAACCAGCCCAACTTGGCACTGGTGCCACCTTGGCTCTGGGAACCATGCTGCGTATCGTGGATTATAAGGAGCCAGCCGGCCACTCCCAGCCACAGGCCCCCAAACACAAACCACAGCGCTTTTCCCTGGAAAACAAAATTCGCCGGCCAACATTTTGATGGCAGATTGCAGGAGCCACTTGGTACTATCAAATCAGCCCAACTTGGCACTGGTGCCACCATGGGTCTGGTCACCATCCTGCCTATCGTAGCTTTTCAGGAGCCAGCCGGTCACTCCCAGCCATAGGCCCCCAGACAAATACCTCGGCCCGTTTCCCTGGCAAACAAAAGTAAGCTGCCCCGCTTCTGGATGGCAGATTGCAGGAGCCACATGCTACTATCAAACCAGGCCAACATGGCACTGGTGCCACCTTGGCTCTGGGAACCATCCTGCCTATCGTGGATTTTCAGGGGCCAGCCGGCCACTCTCAGCCATATGCCCCCAAACACATACCACGGCCCTTTTCTCTGGCAAACAAAACTCAACTGCCCCTCTTCTGGATGGCAAATTGCAGGACGCACTTGGTACTACGAAAACAGCCCGACTTGGCACTGATGCCACCTTGGGTCAGGGAACAATCCTGCGTATCGATCTTTTTAAGGAGCCAGCCGGCCACGTCCAGCCATATACCCCCAAAAAAAAAACCACGGAACTTTTCTCCAGGAAACAAAAATCCGCTGTCCCGCGTCTGAATGGCAGATTTCAGGAGCTATTTAGTATTATCAAACCAGCCCGACTTGGGACTGGTGCTACCATGAGTCTGGTAACCATCCTGCCTATCGTAGCTTTTCAGGAGCCAGCCGGTCACTCCCAGCCATAGGCCCCCAGACAAATACCTCGGCCCGTTTCCCTGGCAAACAAAAGTAAGCTGCCCCGCTTCTGGATGGCAGATTGCAGGAGCCACTTGGTACTATCAAACCAGCCCAACTTTGCACTGGTGCCACCTTGGCTCTGGGAACCATCCTGCGTATCCTGGGTTCAAAGGAGTCAGCCGGCCACTCCCAGCCACAGGCCTCTAAACAAAAACAACGGCGCTTTTCCCTGGAAAACAAAACTCGCCTGACAACTTTTTGATGGCAGATTGCAGGAGCTACTTGGTACTATCAAACCAGCCCAACTTGGCACTGGTGCCACCATGGGTCTGGTCACCATCCTGCCTATCGTAGCTTTTCAGGAGCCAGCCGGTCACTCCCAGCCATAGGGCCCCAGACACAAACCTCGGCCCGTTTCCCTGGCAAACAAAATTAAGCTGCCCCGCTTCTGGATGGCAGATTGCAGGAGCCAATTTGCACCATCAAACCAGGCCGACTTGGCACTGGTGCCACCTCTGGTCTGGGAACCATCCTGCGTATCGTGGATTCTAAGGAGACAGCTGGCCACTCCCAGCCACAGGCCCCCAAACACAAACAACGGCGCTTTTCCCTGGAAAACAAAACTCGCCTGCCAACTTTTTGATGGCAGATTGCAGGAGCCACTTGGTACTATCAAACCAGCCCAACTTGGCACTGGTGCCACCATGGGTCTGGTCACCATCCTGCCTATCGTAGCTTTTCAGGAGCCAGCCGGTCACTCCCAGCCATAGGCCCCCAGACACAAACCTCGGCCCGTTTCCCTGGAAAACAAAAGTAAGCTGCCCCTCTTCTGGATGGCAGATTGCAGGACGCACTTGGTACTATCAAACCAGCCCAACTTGGCACTGGTGCCACCTCTGGTCTGGGAACCATGCTGCGTATCGTGGATTCTAAGGAGCCAGCCGGCCACTCCCAGCCACAGGCCCCCAAACACAAACAACGGCGCTTTTCCCTGGAAAACAAAACTCGCCTGCCAACTTTTTGATGGCAGATTGCAGGAGCCACTTGGTACTATCAAACCAGCAAAACTTGGCACTGGTGCCACCATGGGTCTGGTCACCATCCTGCCTATCGTAGCTTTTCAGGAGCCAGCCGGTCACTCCCAGCCATAGGCCCCCAGACACAAACCTCGGCCCGTTTCCCTGGCAAAAAAAAGTAAGCTGCCCCGCTTCTGGATGGCAGATTGCAGGAGCCACATGCTACTATCAAACCAGGCCAACATGGCACTGGTGCCACCTTGGCTCTGGGAACCATCCTGCCTATCGTGGATTTTCAGGGGCCAGCCGGCCACTCTCAGCCATATGCCCCCAAACACATACCACGGCCCTTTTCTCTGGCAAACAAAACTCAACTTCCCCTCTTCTGGATGGCAAATTGCAGGACGCACTTGGTACTACGAAAACAGCCCGACTTGGCACTGATGCCACCTTGGGTCAGGGAACAATCCTGCGTATCGATCTTTTTAAGGAGCCAGCCGGCCACGTCCAGCCATATACCCCCAAAAAAAAACCACGGAACTTTTCTCCAGGAAACAAAAATCCGCTGTCCCGCGTCTGAATGGCAGATTTCAGGAGCTATTTAGTATTATCAAACCAGCCCGACTTGGGACTGGTGCTACCATGAGTCTGGTAACCATCCTGCCTATCGTAGCTTTTCAGGAGCCAGCCGGTCACTCCCAGCCATAGGCCCCCAGACAAATACCTCGGCCCGTTTCCCTGGCAAACAAAAGTAAGCTGCCCCGCTTCTGGATGGCAGATTGCAGGAGCCACTTGGTACTATCAAACCAGCCCAACTTTGCACTGGTGCCACCTTGGCTCTGGGAACCATCCTGCGTATCCTGGGTTCAAAGGAGTCAGCCGGCCACTCCCAGCCACAGGCCTCTAAACAAAAACAACGGCGCTTTTCCCTGGAAAACAAAACTCGCCTGACAACTTTTTGATGGCAGATTGCAGGAGCTACTTGGTACTATCAAACCAGCCCAACTTGGCACTGGTGCCACCATGGGTCTGGTCACCATCCTGCCTATCGTAGCTTTTCAGGAGCCAGCCGGTCACTCCCAGCCATAGGGCCCCAGACACAAACCTCGGCCCGTTTCCCTGGCAAACAAAATTAAGCTGCCCCGCTTCTGGATGGCAGATTGCAGGAGCCAATTTGCACCATCAAACCAGGCCGACTTGGCACTGGTGCCACCTCTGGTCTGGGAACCATGCTGCGTATCGTGGATTCTAAGGAGCCAGCCGGTCACTCCCAGCCACAGGCCCCCAAACACAAACCACAGCGCTTTTCCCTGGAAAACAAAACTCGCCTGCCAACTTTTTGATGGCAGATTGCAAGAGCCACTTGGTACTATCAAATCAGCCCAACTTGGCACTGGTGCCACCATGGGTCTGGTCACCATCCTGCCTATCATAGCTTTTCAGGCGCCAGGCGGTCCCTCTCTGCCATAGGCCCCCAGACACAAACCTCGGCCCGTTTCCCTGGCAAACAAAAGTAAGCTGCCCCGCTTCTGGATGGCAGATTGTAGGACGCACTTGGTACTATCTAACCAGCCCGACTTGGCACTGGTGCCACCTCTGGTCTGGGAACCATGCTGCGTATCGTGGATTCTAAGGAGCCAGCCGGCCACTCCCAGCCATAGGCACCCAAACACAAACAACGGCGCTTTTCCCTGGAAAACAAAACTCGCCTGCCAACTTTTTGATGGCAGATTGCAGGAGCCACTTGGTACTATCAAACCAGCCCAACTTGGCACTGGTGCCACCATGGGTCTGCTAACCATCCTGCCTATCATAGCTTTTCAGGAGCCAGCCGGTCACTCCCAGCCATAGGCCCCCAGACAAAAAGCTCGGCCCGTTTCCCTGGCAAACAAAAGTAAGCTGCCCCGCATCTGGATGGCAGATTGCAGGACGCACTTGGTACTATCAAACCAGGCTGACTTGGCACTGGTGCCACCTCAGGTCTGGGAACCATCCTGCGTATCGTGGATTCTAAGGAGCCAGCCGGCCACTCCCAGCCACAGGCCCCCAAACACAAACAACGGCGCTTTTCCCTGGAAAACAAAACTTGCCTGCCGACATTTTGATGGCAGATTGCAGGAGCCACTTGGTACTATCAAACCAGCCCAACTTGGCACTGGTGCCACCATGGGTCTGGTCACCATCCTGCCTATCATAGCTTTTCAGAAGCCAGCCGGTCACTCCCAGCCATAGGCCCCGAGACACAAAACTCGGCCCTTTTCCCGGGCAAACAAAAGTAAGCTGCCCCGCTTCTGGATGGCAGATTGCAGGAGCCACTTTGCACCATCAAACTAGCCCGACTTGGCACTGGTGCCACCTTGGGTCTTGGAACCATCCTGCATATCGTGGATTCTAAGGAGCCAGCCGGCCACTCCCAGCCACAGGCCCGCAAACACAAACAACGGCGCTTTTCCCTGGAAAACAAAACTCGCCTGCCAAATTTTGACGGCAGATTGCAGGAGCCACTTGGTACTATCAAATCAGCCCAACTTGGGACTGGTGCCACCATGGGTCTGGTCACCATCCTGCCTATCGTAGCTTTTCAGGACCCAGCAGGTCACTCCCAGCCATAGGCCCCCAGACAAAAACCTCGGCCCGTTTCCCTGGCAAACAAAAGTAAGCTGCCCTGCTTCTGGATGGCAGATTGCAGGAACCACTTGGTACTATCAAACCAGCAAAACTTGGCACTGGTGCCACCTTGGGTCTGGATACCATGCTGCGTATCGTGGATTCTAAGGAGCCAGCCGGCCACTCCCAGCCACAGGCCCCCAAACACAAACAACGGCGCTTTTCCCTGTAAAACAAAACTCTCCTGCCAACTTTTTGATGGCAGATTGCAGGAGCCACTTGGTTTTATCAAATAAGACCAACTTGGCACTAGTGCCACCATGGGTCTGGTCACCATCCTGCCTATCGTAGCTTTTCAGGAGCCAGCCGGTCACTCCCAGCCATAGGCCCCCAGACACAAAGCTCGGCCCGTTTCCCTGACAAACAAAAGTAAGCTGTCCCGCTTCTGGATGCCATATTCCAGGAGCCACTTGGTACTATCAAACCAGCCCGACTTGGCACTGGTGCCACCTCTGGTCTGGGAACCATGCTGCGTATCGTGGATTCTAATTAGCCATCCGTCCACTCCCAGCCACAGGCCCCCAAACACAAACAACGGCGCTTTTCCCTGGAAAACAAAACTCGTCTGCCAACTTTTTGATGGCAGATTGCAGGAGCCACTTGGTACTATCAAACCAGCCCAACTTGGCACTGGTGCCACCTTGGCTCTGGGAACCATGCTGCGTATCGTGGATTATAAGGAGCCAGCCGGCCACTCCCAGCCACAGGCCCCCAAACACAAACCACAGCGCTTTTCCCTGGAAAACAAAATTCGCCGGCCAACATTTTGATGGCAGATTGCAGGAGCCACTTGGTACTATCAAATCAGCCCAACTTGGCACTGGTGCCACCATGGGTCTGGTCACCATCCTGCCTATCGTAGCTTTTCAGGAGCCAGCCGGTCACTCCCAGCCATAGGCCCCCAGACAAATACCTCGGCCCGTTTCCCTGGCAAACAAAAGTAAGCTGCCCCGCTTCTGGATGGCAGATTGCAGGAGCCACATGCTACTATCAAACCAGGCCAACATGGCACTGGTGCCACCTTGGCTCTGGGAACCATCCTGCCTATCGTGGATTTTCAGGGGCCAGCCGGCCACTCTCAGCCATATGCCCCCAAACACATACCACGGCCCTTTTCTCTGGCAAACAAAACTCAACTGCCCCTCTTCTGGATGGCAAATTGCAGGACGCACTTGGTACTACGAAAACAGCCCGACTTGGCACTGATGCCACCTTGGGTCAGGGAACAATCCTGCGTATCGATCTTTTTAAGGAGCCAGCCGGCCACGTCCAGCCATATACCCCCAAAAAAAAAACCACGGAACTTTTCTCCAGGAAACAAAAATCCGCTGTCCCGCGTCTGAATGGCAGATTTCAGGAGCTATTTAGTATTATCAAACCAGCCCGACTTGGGACTGGTGCTACCATGAGTCTGGTAACCATCCTGCCTATCGTAGCTTTTCAGGAGCCAGCCGGTCACTCCCAGCCATAGGCCCCCAGACAAATACCTCGGCCCGTTTCCCTGGCAAACAAAAGTAAGCTGCCCCGCTTCTGGATGGCAGATTGCAGGAGCCACTTGGTACTATCAAACCAGCCCAACTTTGCACTGGTGCCACCTTGGCTCTGGGAACCATCCTGCGTATCCTGGGTTCAAAGGAGTCAGCCGGCCACTCCCAGCCACAGGCCTCTAAACAAAAACAACGGCGCTTTTCCCTGGAAAACAAAACTCGCCTGACAACTTTTTGATGGCAGATTGCAGGAGCTACTTGGTACTATCAAACCAGCCCAACTTGGCACTGGTGCCACCATGGGTCTGGTCACCATCCTGCCTATCGTAGCTTTTCAGGAGCCAGCCGGTCACTCCCAGCCATAGGGCCCCAGACACAAACCTCGGCCCGTTTCCCTGGCAAACAAAATTAAGCTGCCCCGCTTCTGGATGGCAGATTGCAGGAGCCAATTTGCACCATCAAACCAGGCCGACTTGGCACTGGTGCCACCTCTGGTCTGGGAACCATCCTGCGTATCGTGGATTCTAAGGAGACAGCTGGCCACTCCCAGCCACAGGCCCCCAAACACAAACAACGGCGCTTTTCCCTGGAAAACAAAACTCGCCTGCCAACTTTTTGATGGCAGATTGCAGGAGCCACTTGGTACTATCAAACCAGCCCAACTTGGCACTGGTGCCACCATGGGTCTGGTCACCATCCTGCCTATCGTAGCTTTTCAGGAGCCAGCCGGTCACTCCCAGCCATAGGCCCCCAGACACAAACCTCGGCCCGTTTCCCTGGAAAACAAAAGTAAGCTGCCCCTCTTCTGGATGGCAGATTGCAGGACGCACTTGGTACTATCAAACCAGCCCAACTTGGCACTGGTGCCACCTCTGGTCTGGGAACCATGCTGCGTATCGTGGATTCTAAGGAGCCAGCCGGCCACTCCCAGCCACAGGCCCCCAAACACAAACAACGGCGCTTTTCCCTGGAAAACAAAACTCGCCTGCCAACTTTTTGATGGCAGATTGCAGGAGCCACTTGGTACTATCAAACCAGCAAAACTTGGCACTGGTGCCACCATGGGTCTGGTCACCATCCTGCCTATCGTAGCTTTTCAGGAGCCAGCCGGTCACTCCCAGCCATAGGCCCCCAGACACAAACCTCGGCCCGTTTCCCTGGCAAAAAAAAGTAAGCTGCCCCGCTTCTGGATGGCAGATTGCAGGAGCCACATGCTACTATCAAACCAGGCCAACATGGCACTGGTGCCACCTTGGCTCTGGGAACCATCCTGCCTATCGTGGATTTTCAGGGGCCAGCCGGCCACTCTCAGCCATATGCCCCCAAACACATACCACGGCCCTTTTCTCTGGCAAACAAAACTCAACTTCCCCTCTTCTGGATGGCAAATTGCAGGACGCACTTGGTACTACGAAAACAGCCCGACTTGGCACTGATGCCACCTTGGGTCAGGGAACAATCCTGCGTATCGATCTTTTTAAGGAGCCAGCCGGCCACGTCCAGCCATATACCCCCAAAAAAAAACCACGGAACTTTTCTCCAGGAAACAAAAATCCGCTGTCCCGCGTCTGAATGGCAGATTTCAGGAGCTATTTAGTATTATCAAACCAGCCCGACTTGGGACTGGTGCTACCATGAGTCTGGTAACCATCCTGCCTATCGTAGCTTTTCAGGAGCCAGCCGGTCACTCCCAGCCATAGGCCCCCAGACAAATACCTCGGCCCGTTTCCCTGGCAAACAAAAGTAAGCTGCCCCGCTTCTGGATGGCAGATTGCAGGAGCCACTTGGTACTATCAAACCAGCCCAACTTTGCACTGGTGCCACCTTGGCTCTGGGAACCATCCTGCGTATCCTGGGTTCAAAGGAGTCAGCCGGCCACTCCCAGCCACAGGCCTCTAAACAAAAACAACGGCGCTTTTCCCTGGAAAACAAAACTCGCCTGACAACTTTTTGATGGCAGATTGCAGGAGCTACTTGGTACTATCAAACCAGCCCAACTTGGCACTGGTGCCACCATGGGTCTGGTCACCATCCTGCCTATCGTAGCTTTTCAGGAGCCAGCCGGTCACTCCCAGCCATAGGGCCCCAGACACAAACCTCGGCCCGTTTCCCTGGCAAACAAAATTAAGCTGCCCCGCTTCTGGATGGCAGATTGCAGGAGCCAATTTGCACCATCAAACCAGGCCGACTTGGCACTGGTGCCACCTCTGGTCTGGGAACCATGCTGC
This sequence comes from Melospiza melodia melodia, assembly GCF_035770615.1. Lineage (NCBI taxonomy): Eukaryota > Metazoa > Chordata > Aves > Passeriformes > Passerellidae > Melospiza > Melospiza melodia. The sequence continues at coordinate 431,297 of NC_086213.1, read as the reverse complement.
GTATCGTGGATTCTAAGGAGCCAGCCGGTCACTCCCAGCCACAGGCCCCCAAACACAAACCACAGCGCTTTTCCCTGGAAAACAAAACTCGCCTGCCAACTTTTTGATGGCAGATTGCAAGAGCCACTTGGTACTATCAAATCAGCCCAACTTGGCACTGGTGCCACCATGGGTCTGGTCACCATCCTGCCTATCATAGCTTTTCAGGCGCCAGGCGGTCCCTCTCTGCCATAGGCCCCCAGAGAAACACCTCGGCCAGTTTCCCTGGCAAACAAAAGTAACCTACCCCTCTTCTGGATGGCAGATTGCAGGAGCCACTTTGCACCATCAAACTTGCCCGACTTGGCACTGGTGCCACCTCAGGTCTGGGAACCATCCTGCGTTTCGTGGATTCTAAGGAGCCAGCCGGCCACTCCAGCCACAGGCCCCCAGACACAAACAACGGCGCTTTTCCCTGGAAAACAAAACTCGCCTGCCGAATTTTGATGGCAGATTGCAGGAGCCACTTGGTACTATCAAATCAGCCCAACTTGGCACTGGTGCCACCATGGGTCTGGTCACCATCCCGCCTATCGTAGCTTTTCAGGAGCCAGCCGGTCACTCCCAGCCATAGACCCCCAGACCCAAAGCTCAGCCCGTTTCCCTGGCAAACAAAAGCAAGCTGCCCCGCTTCTGGATGGCAGATTGCAGGAGCCACTTGGTACTATCAAACCAGCCCGACTTGGCACTGGTGCCACCTTGGGTCTGGGAACCATCCTGCGTATCGTGGATTCTAAGGAGCCAGCCGGTCACTGCCAGCCACAGGCCCCCAAACACAAACCACAGCGCTTTTCCCTGGAAAACAAAACCCGCCTGCCGACATTTTGATGGCAGATTGCAGGAGCCACTTGGTACTATCAAATCAGCCCAACTTGGCACTGGTGCCACCATGGGTCTGGTCACCATCCTGCCTATCGTAGCTTTTCAGGAGCCAGCCGGTCACTCCCAGCCATAGGCCCCCAGACACAAACATCGGCCCGTTTCCCTGGCAAACAAAAGTAAGCTGCCCCGCTTCTGGATGGCAGATTGTAGGACGCACTTGGTACAATCTAACCAGCCCGACTTGGCACTGGTGCCACCTCTGGTCTGGGAACCATGCTGCGTATCGTGGATTCTAAGGAGCCAGCCGGCCACTCCCAGCCATAGGCACCCAAACACAAACAACGGCGCTTTTCCCTGGAAAACAAAACTCGCCTGCCAACTTTTTGATGGCAGATTGCAGGAGCCACTTGGTACTATCAAACCAGCTCAACTTGGCACTGGTGCCACCATGGGTCTGCTAACCATCCTGCCTATCATAGCTTCTCAGGAGCCAGCCGGTCACTCCCAGCCATAGGCCCCCAGACAAAAAGCTCGGCCCGTTTCCCGGGCAAACAAAAGTAAGCTGCCCCGCTTCTGGATGGCAGATTGCAGGACGCACTTGGTACTATCAAACCAGGCTGACTTGGCACTGGTGCCACCTCAGGTCTGGGAACCATCCTGCGTATTGTGGATTCTAAGGAGCCAGCCGGCCACTCCCAGCCACAGGCCCCCAAACACAAACAACGGCGCTTTTCCCTGGAAAACAAAACTTGCCTGCCGACATTTTGATGGCAGATTGCAGGAGCCACTTGGTACTATCAAATAAGACCAACTTGGCACTAGTGCCACCATGGGTCTGGTCACCATCCTGCCTATCGTAGCTTTTCAGGAGCCAGCCGGTCACTCCCAGCCATAGGCCCCCAGACACAAAGCTCGGCCCGTTTCCCTGACAAACAAAAGTAAGCTGTCCCGCTTCTGGATGGCATATTCCAGGAGCCACTTGGTACTATCAAACCAGCCCGACTTGGCACTGGTGCCACCTCTGGTCTGGGAACCATGCTGCGTATCGTGGATTCTAATTAGCCATCCGTCCACTCCCAGCCACAGGCCCCCAAACAAAAACAACGGCGCTTTTCCCTGGAAAACAAAACTCGTCTGCCAACTTTTTGATGGCAGATTGCAGGAGCCACTTGGTACTATCAAACCAGCCCAACTTGGCACTGGTGCCACCTCAGGTCTGGGAACCATGCTGCGTATCGTGGATTCTAAGGAGCCAGCCGGCCACTCCCAGCCACAGGCCCCCAAACAAAAACAACGGCGCTTTTCCCTGGAAAACAAAACTCGCCTGCCAACTTTTTGATGGCGGATTGCAGGAGCCACTTGGTACAATCAAACCAGCCCAACTTGGCACTGGTGCCACCATGGGTCTGGTCACCATCCTGCCTATCGTAGCTTTTCAGGAGCCAGCCGGTCACTCCCAGCCATAGGCCCCCAGACACAAAACTCGGCCCGTTTCCCTGACAAACAAAAGTAAGCTGCCCCGCTTCTGGATGGCAGATTGCAGGAACCACTTTTCACCATCAAAGTAGCCCGGCTTGGAACTGGTGCCACCACTGGTCTGGGAACCATGCTGCGTATCGTGGATTCTAAGGAGCCAGCCAGCCACTCCGAGCCACAGGCCCCGAAACAGAAACAACGGCGCTTTTCCCTGGAAAACAAAACTCGCCTGCCAACTTTTTGATGGCAGATTGCAGGAGCCACTTGGTACTATCAAATCAGCCCAACTTGGCACTGGTGCCACCATGGGTCGGGTCACCATCCTGCCTATCGTAGCTTTTCAGGAGCCAGCCGGTCACTCCCAGCCATAGGCCTCCATACAAAAACCTCGGCCCGTTTCCCTGGCAAACAAAAGTCAGCTGCCCCGCTTCTGGATGGCAGATTGCAGGAGCCACTTGGTACTATCAAACCAGCCCGACTTGGCACTGGTGCCACCTCTGGTCTGGGAACCATGATGTGTATCGTGGATTCTAAGGAGCCAGCCGGCCACTCCCAGCCAAAGGCCCCCAAACACAAACAACGGCGCTTTTCCCTGGAAAACAAAACTCGCCTGCCAACTTTTTGATGGCAGATTGCAGGAGCCACTTGGTACTATCAAACCAGCTCAACTTGGCACTGGTGCCACCATGGGTCTGGTCACCATCCTGCCTATCGTAGCTTTTCAGGACCTAGCCGGTCCCTCCCAGCCATAGGCCCGCAGACACAAAGCTCGGCCCGTTTCCCTGGCAAACAAAAGTAAGCTGCCCCGCTTCTGGATGGCAGATTGCAGGAGCCACTTGGTACTATCAAACCAGCCCGACTTGGCACTGGTGCCACCTTGGGTCTGGGAACCATCCTGCGTATCGTGGATTCTAAGGAGCCAGCCGGTCACTGCCAGCCACAGGCCCCCAAACACAAACCACAGCGCTTTTCCCTGGAAAACAAAACCCGCCTGCCGACATTTTGATGGCAGATTGCAGGAGCCACTTGGTACTATCAAATCAGCCCAACTTGGCACTGGTGCCACCATGGGTCTGGTCACCATCCTGCCTATCGTAGCTTTTCAGGAGCCAGCCGGTCACTCCCAGCCATAGGCCCCCAGACACAAACCTCGGCCCGTTTCCCTGGCAAACAAAAGTAAGCTGCCCCGCTTCTGGATGGCAGATTGTAGGACGCACTTGGTACTATCTAACCAGCCCGACTTGGCACTGGTGCCACCTCTGGTCTGGGAACCATGCTGCGTATCGTGGATTCTAAGGAGCCAGCCGGCCACTCCCAGCCATAGGCACCCAAACACAAACAACGGCGCTTTTCCCTGGAAAACAAAACTCGCCTGCCAACTTTTTGATGGCAGATTGCAGGAGCCACTTGGTACTATCAAACCAGCCCAACTTGGCACTGGTGCCACCATGGGTCTGCTAACCATCCTGCCTATCATAGCTTTTCAGGAGCCAGCCGGTCACTCCCAGCCATAGGCCCCCAGACAAAAAGCTCGGCCCGTTTCCCTGGCAAACAAAAGTAAGCTGCCCCGCATCTGGATGGCAGATTGCAGGACGCACTTGGTACTATCAAACCAGGCTGACTTGGCACTGGTGCCACCTCAGGTCTGGGAACCATCCTGCGTATCGTGGATTCTAAGGAGCCAGCCGGCCACTCCCAGCCACAGGCCCCCAAACACAAACAACGGCGCTTTTCCCTGGAAAACAAAACTTGCCTGCCGACATTTTGATGGCAGATTGCAGGAGCCACTTGGTACTATCAAACCAGCCCAACTTGGCACTGGTGCCACCATGGGTCTGGTCACCATCCTGCCTATCATAGCTTTTCAGAAGCCAGCCGGTCACTCCCAGCCATAGGCCCCGAGACACAAAACTCGGCCCTTTTCCCGGGCAAACAAAAGTAAGCTGCCCCGCTTCTGGATGGCAGATTGCAGGAGCCACTTTGCACCATCAAACTAGCCCGACTTGGCACTGGTGCCACCTTGGGTCTTGGAACCATCCTGCATATCGTGGATTCTAAGGAGCCAGCCGGCCACTCCCAGCCACAGGCCCGCAAACACAAACAACGGCGCTTTTCCCTGGAAAACAAAACTCGCCTGCCAAATTTTGACGGCAGATTGCAGGAGCCACTTGGTACTATCAAATCAGCCCAACTTGGGACTGGTGCCACCATGGGTCTGGTCACCATCCTGCCTATCGTAGCTTTTCAGGACCCAGCAGGTCACTCCCAGCCATAGGCCCCCAGACAAAACCTCGGCCCGTTTCCCTGGCAAACAAAAGTAAGCTGCCCTGCTTCTGGATGGCAGATTGCAGGAACCACTTGGTACTATCAAACCAGCAAAACTTGGCACTGGTGCCACCTTGGGTCTGGATACCATGCTGCGTATCGTGGATTCTAAGGAGCCAGCCGGCCACTCCCAGCCACAGGCCCCCAAACACAAACAACGGCGCTTTTCCCTGTAAAACAAAACTCTCCTGCCAAATTTTTGATGGCAGATTGCAGGAGCCACTTGGTTTTATCAAATAAGACCAACTTGGCACTAGTGCCACCATGGGTCTGGTCACCATCCTGCCTATCGTAGCTTTTCAGGAGCCAGCCGGTCACTCCCAGCCATAGGCCCCCAGACACAAAGCTCGGCCCGTTTCCCTGACAAACAAAAGTAAGCTGTCCCGCTTCTGGATGCCATATTCCAGGAGCCACTTGGTACTATCAAACCAGCCCGACTTGGCACTGGTGCCACCTCTGGTCTGGGAACCATGCTGCGTATCGTGGATTCTAATTAGCCATCCGTCCACTCCCAGCCACAGGCCCCCAAACACAAACAACGGCGCTTTTCCCTGGAAAACAAAACTCGTCTGCCAACTTTTTGATGGCAGATTGCAGGAGCCACTTGGTACTATCAAACCAGCCCAACTTGGCACTGGTGCCACCTTGGCTCTGGGAACCATGCTGCGTATCGTGGATTATAAGGAGCCAGCCGGCCACTCCCAGCCACAGGCCCCCAAACACAAACCACAGCGCTTTTCCCTGGAAAACAAAATTCGCCGGCCAACATTTTGATGGCAGATTGCAGGAGCCACTTGGTACTATCAAATCAGCCCAACTTGGCACTGGTGCCACCATGGGTCTGGTCACCATCCTGCCTATCGTAGCTTTTCAGGAGCCAGCCGGTCACTCCCAGCCATAGGCCCCCAGACAAATACCTCGGCCCGTTTCCCTGGCAAACAAAAGTAAGCTGCCCCGCTTCTGGATGGCAGATTGCAGGAGCCACATGCTACTATCAAACCAGGCCAACATGGCACTGGTGCCACCTTGGCTCTGGGAACCATCCTGCCTATCGTGGATTTTCAGGGGCCAGCCGGCCACTCTCAGCCATATGCCCCCAAACACATACCACGGCCCTTTTCTCTGGCAAACAAAACTCAACTGCCCCTCTTCTGGATGGCAAATTGCAGGACGCACTTGGTACTACGAAAACAGCCCGACTTGGCACTGATGCCACCTTGGGTCAGGGAACAATCCTGCGTATCGATCTTTTTAAGGAGCCAGCCGGCCACGTCCAGCCATATACCCCCAAAAAAAAAACCACGGAACTTTTCTCCAGGAAACAAAAATCCGCTGTCCCGCGTCTGAATGGCAGATTTCAGGAGCTATTTAGTATTATCAAACCAGCCCGACTTGGGACTGGTGCTACCATGAGTCTGGTAACCATCCTGCCTATCGTAGCTTTTCAGGAGCCAGCCGGTCACTCCCAGCCATAGGCCCCCAGACAAATACCTCGGCCCGTTTCCCTGGCAAACAAAAGTAAGCTGCCCCGCTTCTGGATGGCAGATTGCAGGAGCCACTTGGTACTATCAAACCAGCCCAACTTTGCACTGGTGCCACCTTGGCTCTGGGAACCATCCTGCGTATCCTGGGTTCAAAGGAGTCAGCCGGCCACTCCCAGCCACAGGCCTCTAAACAAAAACAACGGCGCTTTTCCCTGGAAAACAAAACTCGCCTGACAACTTTTTGATGGCAGATTGCAGGAGCTACTTGGTACTATCAAACCAGCCCAACTTGGCACTGGTGCCACCATGGGTCTGGTCACCATCCTGCCTATCGTAGCTTTTCAGGAGCCAGCCGGTCACTCCCAGCCATAGGGCCCCAGACACAAACCTCGGCCCGTTTCCCTGGCAAACAAAATTAAGCTGCCCCGCTTCTGGATGGCAGATTGCAGGAGCCAATTTGCACCATCAAACCAGGCCGACTTGGCACTGGTGCCACCTCTGGTCTGGGAACCATCCTGCGTATCGTGGATTCTAAGGAGACAGCTGGCCACTCCCAGCCACAGGCCCCCAAACACAAACAACGGCGCTTTTCCCTGGAAAACAAAACTCGCCTGCCAACTTTTTGATGGCAGATTGCAGGAGCCACTTGGTACTATCAAACCAGCCCAACTTGGCACTGGTGCCACCATGGGTCTGGTCACCATCCTGCCTATCGTAGCTTTTCAGGAGCCAGCCGGTCACTCCCAGCCATAGGCCCCCAGACACAAACCTCGGCCCGTTTCCCTGGAAAACAAAAGTAAGCTGCCCCTCTTCTGGATGGCAGATTGCAGGACGCACTTGGTACTATCAAACCAGCCCAACTTGGCACTGGTGCCACCTCTGGTCTGGGAACCATGCTGCGTATCGTGGATTCTAAGGAGCCAGCCGGCCACTCCCAGCCACAGGCCCCCAAACACAAACAACGGCGCTTTTCCCTGGAAAACAAAACTCGCCTGCCAACTTTTTGATGGCAGATTGCAGGAGCCACTTGGTACTATCAAACCAGCAAAACTTGGCACTGGTGCCACCATGGGTCTGGTCACCATCCTGCCTATCGTAGCTTTTCAGGAGCCAGCCGGTCACTCCCAGCCATAGGCCCCCAGACACAAACCTCGGCCCGTTTCCCTGGCAAAAAAAAGTAAGCTGCCCCGCTTCTGGATGGCAGATTGCAGGAGCCACATGCTACTATCAAACCAGGCCAACATGGCACTGGTGCCACCTTGGCTCTGGGAACCATCCTGCCTATCGTGGATTTTCAGGGGCCAGCCGGCCACTCTCAGCCATATGCCCCCAAACACATACCACGGCCCTTTTCTCTGGCAAACAAAACTCAACTTCCCCTCTTCTGGATGGCAAATTGCAGGACGCACTTGGTACTACGAAAACAGCCCGACTTGGCACTGATGCCACCTTGGGTCAGGGAACAATCCTGCGTATCGATCTTTTTAAGGAGCCAGCCGGCCACGTCCAGCCATATACCCCCAAAAAAAAACCACGGAACTTTTCTCCAGGAAACAAAAATCCGCTGTCCCGCGTCTGAATGGCAGATTTCAGGAGCTATTTAGTATTATCAAACCAGCCCGACTTGGGACTGGTGCTACCATGAGTCTGGTAACCATCCTGCCTATCGTAGCTTTTCAGGAGCCAGCCGGTCACTCCCAGCCATAGGCCCCCAGACAAATACCTCGGCCCGTTTCCCTGGCAAACAAAAGTAAGCTGCCCCGCTTCTGGATGGCAGATTGCAGGAGCCACTTGGTACTATCAAACCAGCCCAACTTTGCACTGGTGCCACCTTGGCTCTGGGAACCATCCTGCGTATCCTGGGTTCAAAGGAGTCAGCCGGCCACTCCCAGCCACAGGCCTCTAAACAAAAACAACGGCGCTTTTCCCTGGAAAACAAAACTCGCCTGACAACTTTTTGATGGCAGATTGCAGGAGCTACTTGGTACTATCAAACCAGCCCAACTTGGCACTGGTGCCACCATGGGTCTGGTCACCATCCTGCCTATCGTAGCTTTTCAGGAGCCAGCCGGTCACTCCCAGCCATAGGGCCCCAGACACAAACCTCGGCCCGTTTCCCTGGCAAACAAAATTAAGCTGCCCCGCTTCTGGATGGCAGATTGCAGGAGCCAATTTGCACCATCAAACCAGGCCGACTTGGCACTGGTGCCACCTCTGGTCTGGGAACCATCCTGCGTATCGTGGATTCTAAGGAGACAGCTGGCCACTCCCAGCCACAGGCCCCCAAACACAAACAACGGCGCTTTTCCCTGGAAAACAAAACTCGCCTGCCAACTTTTTGATGGCAGATTGCAGGAGCCACTTGGTACTATCAAACCAGCCCAACTTGGCACTGGTGCCACCATGGGTCTGGTCACCATCCTGCCTATCGTAGCTTTTCAGGAGCCAGCCGGTCACTCCCAGCCATAGGCCCCCAGACACAAACCTCGGCCCGTTTCCCTGGAAAACAAAAGTAAGCTGCCCCTCTTCTGGATGGCAGATTGCAGGACGCACTTGGTACTATCAAACCAGCCCAACTTGGCACTGGTGCCACCTCTGGTCTGGGAACCATGATGTGTATCGTGGATTCTAAGGAGCCAGCCGGCCACTCCCAGCCAAAGGCCCCCAAACACAAACAACGGCGCTTTTCCCTGGAAAACAAAACTCGCCTGCCAACTTTTTGATGGCAGATTGCAGGAGCCACTTGGTACTATCAAACCAGCTCAACTTGGCACTGGTGCCACCATGGGTCTGGTCACCATCCTGCCTATCGTAGCTTTTCAGGACCTAGCCGGTCCCTCCCAGCCATAGGCCCGCAGACACAAAGCTCGGCCCGTTTCCCTGGCAAACAAAAGTAAGCTGCCCCGCTTCTGGATGGCAGATTGCAGGAGCCACTTGGTACTATCAAACCAGCCCGACTTGGCACTGGTGCCACCTTGGGTCTGGGAACCATCCTGCGTATCGTGGATTCTAAGGAGCCAGCCGGTCACTGCCAGCCACAGGCCCCCAAACACAAACCACAGCGCTTTTCCCTGGAAAACAAAACCCGCCTGCCGACATTTTGATGGCAGATTGCAGGAGCCACTTAGTACTATCAAATCAGCCCAACTTGGCACTGGTGCCACCATGGGTCTGGTCACCATCCTGCCTATCGTAGCTTTTCAGGAGCCAGCCGGTCACTCCCAGCCATAGGCCCCCAGACACAAACCTCGGCCCGTTTCCCTGGCAAACAAAAGTAAGCTGCCCCGCTTCTGGATGGCAGATTGTAGGACGCACTTGGTACTATCTAACCAGCCCGACTTGGCACTGGTGCCACCTCTGGTCTGGGAACCATGCTGCGTATCGTGGATTCTAAGGAGCCAGCCGGCCACTCCCAGCCATAGGCACCCAAACACAAACAACGGCGCTTTTCCCTGGAAAACAAAACTCGCCTGCCAACTTTTTGATGGCAGATTGCAGGAGCCACTTGGTACTATCAAACCAGCCCAACTTGGCACTGGTGCCACCATGGGTCTGCTAACCATCCTGCCTATCATAGCTTTTCAGGAGCCAGCCGGTCACTCCCAGCCATAGGCCCCCAGACAAAAAGCTCGGCCCGTTTCCCTGGCAAACAAAAGTAAGCTGCCCCGCATCTGGATGGCAGATTGCAGGACGCACTTGGTACTATCAAACCAGGCTGACTTGGCACTGGTGCCACCTCAGGTCTGGGAACCATCCTGCGTATCGTGGATTCTAAGGAGCCAGCCGGCCACTCCCAGCCACAGGCCCCCAAACACAAACAACGGCGCTTTTCCCTGGAAAACAAAACTTGCCTGCCGACATTTTGATGGCAGATTGCAGGAGCCACTTGGTACTATCAAACCAGCCCAACTTGGCACTGGTGCCACCATGGGTCTGGTCACCATCCTGCCTATCATAGCTTTTCAGAAGCCAGCCGGTCACTCCCAGCCATAGGCCCCGAGACACAAAACTCGGCCCTTTTCCCGGGCAAACAAAAGTAAGCTGCCCCGCTTCTGGATGGCAGATTGCAGGAGCCACTTTGCACCATCAAACTAGCCCGACTTGGCACTGGTGCCACCTTGGGTCTTGGAACCATCCTGCATATCGTGGATTCTAAGGAGCCAGCCGGCCACTCCCAGCCACAGGCCCGCAAACACAAACAACGGCGCTTTTCCCTGGAAAACAAAACTCGCCTGCCAAATTTTGACGGCAGATTGCAGGAGCCACTTGGTACTATCAAATCAGCCCAACTTGGGACTGGTGCCACCATGGGTCTGGTCACCATCCTGCCTATCGTAGCTTTTCAGGACCCAGCAGGTCACTCCCAGCCATAGGCCCCCAGACAAAAACCTCGGCCCGTTTCCCTGGCAAACAAAAGTAAGCTGCCCTGCTTCTGGATGGCAGATTGCAGGAACCACTTGGTACTATCAAACCAGCAAAACTTGGCACTGGTGCCACCTTGGGTCTGGATACCATGCTGCGTATCGTGGATTCTAAGGAGCCAGCCGGCCACTCCCAGCCACAGGCCCCCAAACACAAACAACGGCACTTTTCCCTGTAAAACAAAACTCTCCTGCCAACTTTTTGATGGCAGATTGCAGGAGCCACTTGGTTTTATCAAATAAGACCAACTTGGCACTAGTGCCACCATGGGTCTGGTCACCATCCTGCCTATCGTAGCTTTTCAGGAGCCAGCCGGTCACTCCCAGCCATAGGCCCCCAGACACAAAGCTCGGCCCGTTTCCCTGACAAACAAAAGTAAGCTGTCCCGCTTCTGGATGCCATATTCCAGGAGCCACTTGGTACTATCAAACCAGCCCGACTTGGCACTGGTGCCACCTCTGGTCTGGGAACCATGCTGCGTATCGTGGATTCTAATTAGCCATCCGTCCACTCCCAGCCACAGGCCCCCAAACACAAACAACGGCGCTTTTCCCTGGAAAACAAAACTCGTCTGCCAACTTTTTGATGGCAGATTGCAGGAGCCACTTGGTACTATCAAACCAGCCCAACTTGGCACTGGTGCCACCTTGGCTCTGGGAACCATGCTGCGTATCGTGGATTATAAGGAGCCAGCCGGCCACTCCCAGCCACAGGCCCCCAAACACAAACCACAGCGCTTTTCCCTGGAAAACAAAATTCGCCGGCCAACATTTTGATGGCAGATTGCAGGAGCCACTTGGTACTATCAAATCAGCCCAACTTGGCACTGGTGCCACCATGGGTCTGGTCACCATCCTGCCTATCGTAGCTTTTCAGGAGCCAGCCGGTCACTCCCAGCCATAGGCCCCCAGACAAATACCTCGGCCCGTTTCCCTGGCAAACAAAAGTAAGCTGCCCCGCTTCTGGATGGCAGATTGCAGGAGCCACATGCTACTATCAAACCAGGCCAACATGGCACTGGTGCCACCTTGGCTCTGGGAACCATCCTGCCTATCGTGGATTTTCAGGGGCCAGCCGGCCACTCTCAGCCATATGCCCCCAAACACATACCACGGCCCTTTTCTCTGGCAAACAAAACTCAACTGCCCCTCTTCTGGATGGCAAATTGCAGGACGCACTTGGTACTACGAAAACAGCCCGACTTGGCACTGATGCCACCTTGGGTCAGGGAACAATCCTGCGTATCGATCTTTTTAAGGAGCCAGCCGGCCACGTCCAGCCATATACCCCCAAAAAAAAAACCACGGAACTTTTCTCCAGGAAACAAAAATCCGCTGTCCCGCGTCTGAATGGCAGATTTCAGGAGCTATTTAGTATTATCAAACCAGCCCGACTTGGGACTGGTGCTACCATGAGTCTGGTAACCATCCTGCCTATCGTAGCTTTTCAGGAGCCAGCCGGTCACTCCCAGCCATAGGCCCCCAGACAAATACCTCGGCCCGTTTCCCTGGCAAACAAAAGTAAGCTGCCCCGCTTCTGGATGGCAGATTGCAGGAGCCACTTGGTACTATCAAACCAGCCCAACTTTGCACTGGTGCCACCTTGGCTCTGGGAACCATCCTGCGTATCCTGGGTTCAAAGGAGTCAGCCGGCCACTCCCAGCCACAGGCCTCTAAACAAAAACAACGGCGCTTTTCCCTGGAAAACAAAACTCGCCTGACAACTTTTTGATGGCAGATTGCAGGAGCTACTTGGTACTATCAAACCAGCCCAACTTGGCACTGGTGCCACCATGGGTCTGGTCACCATCCTGCCTATCGTAGCTTTTCAGGAGCCAGCCGGTCACTCCCAGCCATAGGGCCCCAGACACAAACCTCGGCCCGTTTCCCTGGCAAACAAAATTAAGCTGCCCCGCTTCTGGATGGCAGATTGCAGGAGCCAATTTGCACCATCAAACCAGGCCGACTTGGCACTGGTGCCACCTCTGGTCTGGGAACCATCCTGCGTATCGTGGATTCTAAGGAGACAGCTGGCCACTCCCAGCCACAGGCCCCCAAACACAAACAACGGCGCTTTTCCCTGGAAAACAAAACTCGCCTGCCAACTTTTTGATGGCAGATTGCAGGAGCCACTTGGTACTATCAAACCAGCCCAACTTGGCACTGGTGCCACCATGGGTCTGGTCACCATCCTGCCTATCGTAGCTTTTCAGGAGCCAGCCGGTCACTCCCAGCCATAGGCCCCCAGACACAAACCTCGGCCCGTTTCCCTGGAAAACAAAAGTAAGCTGCCCCTCTTCTGGATGGCAGATTGCAGGACGCACTTGGTACTATCAAACCAGCCCAACTTGGCACTGGTGCCACCTCTGGTCTGGGAACCATGCTGCGTATCGTGGATTCTAAGGAGCCAGCCGGCCACTCCCAGCCACAGGCCCCCAAACACAAACAACGGCGCTTTTCCCTGGAAAACAAAACTCGCCTGCCAACTTTTTGATGGCAGATTGCAGGAGCCACTTGGTACTATCAAACCAGCAAAACTTGGCACTGGTGCCACCATGGGTCTGGTCACCATCCTGCCTATCGTAGCTTTTCAGGAGCCAGCCGGTCACTCCCAGCCATAGGCCCCCAGACACAAACCTCGGCCCGTTTCCCTGGCAAAAAAAAGTAAGCTGCCCCGCTTCTGGATGGCAGATTGCAGGAGCCACATGCTACTATCAAACCAGGCCAACATGGCACTGGTGCCACCTTGGCTCTGGGAACCATCCTGCCTATCGTGGATTTTCAGGGGCCAGCCGGCCACTCTCAGCCATATGCCCCCAAACACATACCACGGCCCTTTTCTCTGGCAAACAAAACTCAACTTCCCCTCTTCTGGATGGCAAATTGCAGGACGCACTTGGTACTACGAAAACAGCCCGACTTGGCACTGATGCCACCTTGGGTCAGGGAACAATCCTGCGTATCGATCTTTTTAAGGAGCCAGCCGGCCACGTCCAGCCATATACCCCCAAAAAAAAACCACGGAACTTTTCTCCAGGAAACAAAAATCCGCTGTCCCGCGTCTGAATGGCAGATTTCAGGAGCTATTTAGTATTATCAAACCAGCCCGACTTGGGACTGGTGCTACCATGAGTCTGGTAACCATCCTGCCTATCGTAGCTTTTCAGGAGCCAGCCGGTCACTCCCAGCCATAGGCCCCCAGACAAATACCTCGGCCCGTTTCCCTGGCAAACAAAAGTAAGCTGCCCCGCTTCTGGATGGCAGATTGCAGGAGCCACTTGGTACTATCAAACCAGCCCAACTTTGCACTGGTGCCACCTTGGCTCTGGGAACCATCCTGCGTATCCTGGGTTCAAAGGAGTCAGCCGGCCACTCCCAGCCACAGGCCTCTAAACAAAAACAACGGCGCTTTTCCCTGGAAAACAAAACTCGCCTGACAACTTTTTGATGGCAGATTGCAGGAGCTACTTGGTACTATCAAACCAGCCCAACTTGGCACTGGTGCCACCATGGGTCTGGTCACCATCCTGCCTATCGTAGCTTTTCAGGAGCCAGCCGGTCACTCCCAGCCATAGGGCCCCAGACACAAACCTCGGCCCGTTTCCCTGGCAAACAAAATTAAGCTGCCCCGCTTCTGGATGGCAGATTGCAGGAGCCAATTTGCACCATCAAACCAGGCCGACTTGGCACTGGTGCCACCTCTGGTCTGGGAACCATCCTGCGTATCGTGGATTCTAAGGAGACAGCTGGCCACTCCCAGCCACAGGCCCCCAAACACAAACAACGGCGCTTTTCCCTGGAAAACAAAACTCGCCTGCCAACTTTTTGATGGCAGATTGCAGGAGCCACTTGGTACTATCAAACCAGCCCAACTTGGCACTGGTGCCACCATGGGTCTGGTCACCATCCTGCCTATCATAGCTTTTCAGGAGCCAGCCGGTCACTCCCAGCCATAGGCCCCCAGACACAAACCTCGGCCCGTTTCCCTGGAAAACAAAAGTAAGCTGCCCCTCTTCTGGATGGCAGATTGCAGGACGCACTTGGTACTATCAAACCAGCCCAACTTGGCACTGGTGCCACCTCTGGTCTGGGAACCATGCTGCGTATCGTGGATTCTAAGGAGCCAGCCGGCCACTCCCAGCCACAGGCACCCAAACACAAACAACGGCGCTTTTCCCTGGAAAACAAAACTCGCCTGCCAACTTTTTGATGGCAGATTGCAGGAGCCACTTGGTACTATCAAACCAGCAAAACTTGGCACTGGTGCCACCATGGGTCTGGTCACCATCCTGCCTATCGTAGCTTTTCAGGAGCCAGCCGGTCACTCCCAGCCATAGGCCCCCAGACACAAACCTCGGCCCGTTTCCCTGGCAAACAAAAGTAAGCTGCCCCGCTTCTGGAGGGCAGATTGCAGGAACCACTTGGTAGTATCAAACCAGCCCAACTTGGCACTGGTGCCACCTTGGGTTGGGAACCATCCGGCGTATCGTGTGTTGAAAGGAGTCAGCCGGCCACTCCAAGCCACAGGCCTCCAAACAAAAACAACGGCGCTTTTCCCTGGAAAACAAAACTCGCCTGCCCCTCTTCTGGATGGAAAATTGCAGGACGCACTTGGTACTACAAAAACAGCCAAACTTGGCAATGGTGCCACCTTCGATCTGGGAACCATCATGCGTATCGAACATCTTAAGGAGCCAGCCGGCCACTCCCAGCCATATGCCCCCAAAAACAAACCACGGACCTTTACTCTGGCAAACAAAGATCCGCTGCCCCGCGTCAGGATGGCAGGTTGCAGGACGCACTTGGTACTATCAAACCAGCCCGACTTGGCCCTGGTGCCACCTTGAGTCTGGGAACCATCCTGCGTATTGTGGATTGTCAGGAGCCAGTCGACCATTCTCGGCCACAGACCCCAATCAAAAACAACGGCCGGTTCACAGGCAAAAGAACTCAGCTGCCACGCTTCTGGATGGCAGATTGCCGGACGCACTTGGTACTATCAAACCAGCCCGACTTGGCACTGGTGCCACCTCTGGTCTGGGAACCATCCTGCGTATCGTGGATTCTAATTAGCCATCCGGCCACTCCCAGCCACAGGGCCCGAAACACAAACAACGGCGCTTTTCCCTGGAAAACAAAACTCGCCTGCCAATTTTTGATGACAGATTGCAGGAGCCACTTGGTACTATCAAACCAGCCCAACTTGGCACTGGTGCCACCATGGGTCTGGTCACCATCCTGCCTATCGTAGCTTTTCAGGAACCAGCCAGTCATTCCCAGCCATAGGCCCCCAGACACAAACCTCGGCCCGTTTCCGTGGCAAACAAAAGTAAACTGCCCCGCTTCTGGATGTCAGATTGCAGGAGCCACTTGGTACTATCAAACCAGCCCGACTTGGCACTGGTGCCACCTCTGGTCTGGGAACCATCCTGCGTATCGTGGATTTTCAGGAGCCAGCTGGCCACTCCCACCCACAGGCCCCCAAACACAAACAACGGCGCTTTTTCCTGGAAAACAAAACTCGCCTGCCAAAATTTTGATGGCAGATTGCAGGAGCCACTTGGTGCTATCAAACCAGCCCAACTTGGCACTGGTGCCACCATGGGTCTGGTCACCATCCTGCCTATCGTAGCTTTTCAGGAGCCAGCTGGTCACTCCCAGCCACAGGCCCACAAATACAAACAACGGCGCTTTTCCCTGGAAAACAAAACTCGCCTGCCAACATTTTGATGGCAGATTGCAGGAGCCACTTGGTACTATCAAATCAGCTCAACTTGGCACTGGTGCCACCATGGGTCTGGTCACCATCCTGCCAATCGTAGCTTTTCAGGAGCCAGCCGGTCACTCCCAGCCATAGGTCCCCAGACAAAAACCTCGGCCCGTTTCCCTGGCAAACAAAAGTAAGCTACCCCGCTTCTGGATGGCAGATTGCAGGAGCCACTTTGCACCATCAAACTAGCCCGACTTGGCACTGGTGCCACCATGGGTCTGAGAACTATCCTACGTATCGTGGATTCTAATTAGCCAGCCGACCACTCCCAGCCACAGGCCCCCAAACAAAAACAACGGCGCTTTTCCCTGGAAAACAAAACTCGCCTGCCAAATTTTGATGGCAGATTGCAGGAGCCACTTGGTACTATCAAACCAGCCCAACTTGGCACTGGTGCCACCATGGGTCTGGTCACCATCCTGCCTATCGTAGCTTTTCAGGAGCCAGCCGGTCACTCCCAGCCATAGGCCCCCAGACACAAACCTCGGCCCGTTTCCCTGGCAAAAAAAAGTAAGCTGCCCCGCTTCTGGATGTCAGATTGCAGGAGCCACTTTTCACCATCAAACTAGCCCGACTTTCCACTGGTGCCACCTCTGGTCTGGGAACCATCCTGCCTGTCGTGGATTCTAATTAGCCAGCCGGCCACTCCCACCCATAGGCCCGGAGAGACAAAGCTCGGCCCGTTTCCCTGGCAAACAAAAGTAAGCTGCCCCGCTTCTGGATGGCAGATTGCAGGACGCACTTGGTACTATCAAACCAGCCCGACTTGGCACTGGTGCCACCTCTGGTCTGGGAACCATGCTGCGTATCGTGGATTCTAAGGAGCCAGCCGGCCACTCCCACCCACAGGCCCCCAAACACAAACAACGGCGCTTTTCCCTGGAAAACAAAACTCGCCTGCCAACTTTTTGATGGCAGATTGCAGGAGCCACTTGGTACTATCAAACCAGCCCAACTTGGCACTGGTGCTACCATGGGTCTGGTCACCATCCTGCCTATCGTAGCTTTTCAGGAGCCAGCCGGTCACTCCCAGCCATGGGCCCCCTGACAAAAACCTCGGCCCCTTTCCCTGGCAAACAAAAGTAAGCTGCCCCGCTTCTGGATGGCAGATTGCAGGAGCCACTTTGCACCATCAAACTGGCCCGACTTGTCACTCCTGCCACCTCTGGTCTGGGAACCATCTTGCGTATCGTGGATTCTAATTAGCCAGCCGACAACTCCCAGCCACAGGCCCCCAAACAAAAACAACAGCGCTTTTCCCTGGAAAACAAAACTCACCTTCCAACTTTTTGATGGCAGATTGCAGGAGCCACTTGGTGCTATCAAACCAGCCCAACTTGGCACTGGTGCCACCATGGGTCTGGTCACCATCCTGCCTATCGTAGCTTTTCAGGAGCCAGCCGGTCACTCCCAGCCATAGGCCCCCAGACACAAACCTCGGCCCGTTTCCCTGGCAAACAAAAGTAAGCTGCCCCGCTTCTGGATGGCAGATTGCAGGACGCACTTGGTACTATCAAACCAGCCCGACATGGCACTGGTGCCACCTCTGGTCTGGGAACCATCCTGCGTATCGTTGATTCTAAGGAGCCATCCGGCCACTCCCAGCCACAGGCCCCCAAACTCAAACAACGGCGCTTTTCCCTGGAAAAAAAACCTCGACTGCCAAATATTGATGGCAGATTGCAGGAGCCACTTGGTACTATCAAACCAGCCCAACTTGGCACTGGTGCCACCATGGGTCTGGTCACCATCCTGCCTATCGTAGCTTTTCAGGAGCCAGCCGCTCACTCCCTGCCATAGGCCCCCAGACACAAACCTCGGCCCATTTCCCTGGCAAACAAAAGTAAGCTGCCCCGCTTCTGGATGGCAGATTGCAGGACGCACTTGGTACTATCAAACCAGCCCGACTTGGCAATGGTGCCACCTCAGGTCTGGGAACCATCCTGCGTATCGTGGATTCTAAGGAGCCAGCCGGCCACTCCCATCCACAGGCCCCAAAACACAAACAACGGCGCTTTTCCCTGGAAAACAAAACTCGCCTGCCAACGTTTTGATGGCAGATTGCAGGAGCCACTTGGTACTATCAAACCAGCCCAACTTGGCACTGGTGCCACCATGGGTCTGGTCACCATCCTGCCTATCGTAGCTTTTCAGGAGCCAGCCGCTCATTCCCAGCCATAGGCCCCCAGACACAAACCTCGGCCCGTTTCCGTGGCAAACAAAAGTAAGCGGCCCCGCTTCTGGATGGCAGATTGCAGGACGCACTTGGTACTATCAAACCAGCCCGACTTGGCACTGGTGCCACCTCTGGTCTGGGAACCATCCTGCGTATCGTGGATTCTAAGGAGCCAGCCGGCCACTCCCAGCCACAGGCCCCCAAACACAAAGAACGGCGCTTTTCCCTGGAAAAAAAACCTCGACTGCCAAATATTGATGGCAGATTGCAGGAGCCACTTGGTACTATCAAACCAGCCCAACTTGGCACTGGTGCCACCATGGGTCTGGTCACCATCCTGCCTATCGTAGCTTTTCAGGAGCCAGCCGCTCACTCCCTGCCATAGGCCCCCAGACACAAACCTCGGCCCATTTCCCTGGCAAACAAAAGTAAGCTGCCCCGCTTCTGGATGGCAGATTGCAGGACGCACTTGGTACTATCAAACCAGCCCGACTTGGCAATGGTGCCACCTCAGGTCTGGGAACCATCCTCCGTATCGTGGATTCTAAGGAGCCAGCCGGCCACTCCCATCCACAGGCCCCAAAACACAAACAACGGCACTTTTCCCTGGAAAACAAAACTCGCCTGCCAACTTTTTGATGGCAGATTGCAGGAGCCACTTGGTACTATCAAACCAGCCCAACTTGGCACTGGTGCCACCATGGGTCTGGTCACCATCCTGCCTATCGTAGCTTTTCAGGAGCCAGCCGGTCATTCCCAGCCATAGGCCCCCAGACACAAACCTCGGCCCGTTTCCGTGGCAAACAAAAGTAAGCGGCCCCGCTTCTGGATGGCAGATTGCAGGACGCACTTGGTACTATCAAACCAGCCCGACTTGGCACTGGTGCCACCTCTGGTCTGGGAACCATCCT
Source organism: Melospiza melodia melodia (assembly GCF_035770615.1). NCBI lineage: Eukaryota > Metazoa > Chordata > Aves > Passeriformes > Passerellidae > Melospiza > Melospiza melodia. Next base: position 411,873 of record NC_086213.1, on the reverse strand, counting down.
GCGTATCGTGGATTCTAAGGAGCCAGCCGGCCACTCCCAGCCACAGGCCCTCAAACACAAACAACGGCGCTTTTCCCTGGAAAACAAAACTCGCCTGCCAAATTTTTGATGGCAGATTGCAGGAGCCACTTGGTACTATCAAATCAGCCCAACTTGGCACTGGTGCCACCATGGGTCTGGTCACCATCCTGCCTATCGTAGATTTTCAGGGCCTAGCCGGTCACTCCGAGCCATAGGCCGCGAGACACAAATCTCGGCCCATTTCCCTGGCAAACAAAAGTAAGCTGCCCCGATTCTGGATGGCAGATTGCCGGACGCACTTGTTACTATCAAACCAGCCCAACTTGGCACTGGTGCCACCTCTGGTCTGGGAACCATCTTGCGTATCGTGGATTCTAAGGAGCCAGCCGGCCACTCCCAGCCACAGGCCCCCAAACAAAAACAACGGCGCTTTTCCCTGGAAAACAAAACTCGCCTGCCAAATTTGATGACAGATTGCAGGAGCCACTTGGTGCTATCAAACCAGCCCAACTTGGCACTGGTGCCACCATGGGTCTGGTCACCATCCTGCCTATCGTAGCTTTTCAGGAGCCATCCGGTCATTCCCCGCCATAGGCCCCCAGACACAAACCTCGGCCCGTTTCCGTGGCAAACAAAAGTAAGCTGCCCTGCTTCTGGATGTCAGATTGCAGGAGCCACTTGGTACTATCAAACCAGCCCGACTTGGCACTGGTGCCACCTCAGGTCTGGGAACCATCCTGCGTATCGTGGATTCTAAGGAGCCAGCCGGCCACTCCCAGTCAGAGGCCCTCAAACACAAACAACGGCGCTTTTCCCTGGAAAACAAAACTCGCCTGCCAACTTTTTGATGGCAGATTGCAGGAGCCACTTGGTACTATCAAACCAGCCCAACTTGGCACTGGTGCCACCATGGGTCTGGTCACCATCCTGCCTATCGTAGCTTTTCAGGAGCCAGCCGGTCACTCCCAGCCATAGGCCCCCAGAGACAAACCTCGGCCCGTTTCCCTGGCAAACAAAAGTAAGCTATCCCGATTCTGGATGGCAGATTGCAGGATCCACTAGGTATTATCAAACCAGCCCTACTTGGCACTGGTGCCACCTCTGCCCAAGGAACCATCCTGCGTATCGTGGATTCTAAGCAGCCAGCCGGCCACTCCCAGCCACAGGTCCCCAAACACAAGCAACGGCGCTTTTCCCTGGAAAACAAAACTCGCCTGCCAACTTTTTGATGGCAGATTGCAGGAGCCACTTGGTACTATCAAACCAGCCCAACTTGGCACTGGTGCCACCATGGGTCTGGTCACCATCCTGCCTATCGTAGCTTTTCAGGAGCCAGCCGGTCACTCGCAGCCATAGGCCCCCAGACACAAAGCTCGGCCCGTTTCCCTGGCAAACAAAAGCAAGCTGCCCCGCTTCTGGATGGCAGATTGCAGGAGCCACTTGGTACTATCAAACCAGCCCAACTTGGCACTGGTGCCACCTCAGGTCTGGGAACCATCGTGCGTATCGTGGATTCTAATTAGCCATCCGGCCACTCCCAGCCACAGGACCCCAGACAAAAACAACGGCGCTTCTCCCTGGAAAACAAAACTCGCCTGCCAAATTTTGATGGCAGATTGCCGGAGCCACTTGGTACTATCAAACCAGCCCAACTTGACACTGGTGCCACCATGGGTCTGGTCACCATCCTGCCTATCGTAGCTTTTCAGGAGCCAGCCGGTCACTCCCAGCCATAGGCCCCAGACACAAACCTCGGCCCGTTTCCCTGGCAAACAAAAGTAAGCTGCCCCGCTTCTGGACGGCAGATTGCAGGAATCACTTGGTACTATCAAACCAGCCCGACTTGGCCCTGGTGCCACCTTGGCTCTGGGAACCATCCTGCGTATCGTGGATTCTAAGGAGCCAGCCGGTCACTCCCAGCCACAGGCCCCCAAACACAAACAACGGCGCTTTTCCCTGGAAAACAAAACTCGCCTGCCAACTTTTTGATGGCAGATTGCAGGAGCCACTTGGTACTATCAAATCAGCCGAACTTGGCACTGGTGCCACCATGGGTCTGGTCACCATCCTGCCTATCGTAGCTTTTCAGGAGCCAGCCGGTCACTCCCTGCCATAGGCCCCCAGAGAAAAACCTCGGCCCGTTTCCCTGGAAAACAAAAGTAAGCTACCCCGCTTCTGGATGGCAGATTGCAGGAGCCACTTTGCAACATCAAACTAGCCCGACTTGGCACTGGTGCCACCTCAGGTCTGGGAACCATCCTGCGTATCGTGGATTCTAAGGAGCCAGCCGGCCACTCCCACCCACAGGGCCCCAAACACAAACAACGGCGCTTTTCCCTGGAAAACAAAACTCGCCTGCCAACTTTTTGATGGCAGATTGCAGGAGCTACTTGGTACTATCAAACCAGCCCAACTTGGCACTGGTGCCACCATGGGTCTGGTCACCATCCTGCCTATCGTAGCTTTTCAGGAGCCAGCCGGTCACTCCCAGCCATAGGCCCCCAGACAAAAACCTCGGCCCGTTTCCCTGGCAAACAAAAGTAAGCTGCCCCGCTTCTGGATGGCAGATTGCAGGAGCCACTTTGCAGCATCAAACTAGCCCGACTTGGCACTGGTGCCACCTCTGGTCTGGGAACCATCCTGCGTATCGTGGATTCCAATTAGCAAGCCGGCCACTCCCAGCCACAGGCCCCCAAACACAAACAACGGCGCTTTTCCCTGGAAAACAAAACTCGCCTGCCAACTTTTTGATGGCAGATTGCAGGAGCCACTTGGTACTATCAAACCAGCCCAACTTGGCACTGGTGCCACCATGGGTCTGGTCACCATCCTGCCTATTGTAGCGTTTCAGGACCTAGCCGGTCACTCGCAGCAATAGGCGCCCAGACACAAAGCTCGGCCCGTTTCCCTGGCAAACAAAAGTAAGCTGCCCCGCTTCTGGATGGCAGATTGCAGGAACCAATTGGTACTATCAAACCAGCCCAACTTGTCACTGGTGCCACCTTGGCTCTGGGAACCATCCTGCGTATCGTGGATTCTAAGGAGCCAGCCGGCCACTCCCTGCCACAGGCACCCAAACAAAAACAACGGCGCTTTTCCCTGGAAAACAAAACTCGCCTGCCAACTTTTTGATGGCGGATTGCAGGAGCCACTTGGTACTATCAAACCAGCCCAACTTGCCACTGGTGCCACCATGGATATGGTCACCATCCTGCCTATCGTAGCTTTTCAGGACCTAGCAGGTCACTCCCAGCCATAGGCGCCCAGACACAAAGCTCGGCCCATTTCCCTGGCAAACAAAAGTAAGCTGCCCCGCTTCTGGATGGCAAATTGCAGGAACCACTTGGTACTATAAAACCAGCCCAACTTGGCACTGGTGCCACCTCTGGTCTGGGAACCATCCTGCGTATCGTGGATTCTAAGGAGCCAGCCAGCCACTCCCAGCCACAGGCCCCCAAACACAAACAACAGCGCTTTTCCCTGGAAAACAAAACTCGCCTGCCAACATTTTGATGGCAGATTGCAGGAGCCACTTGGTACTATCAAATCAGCCCAACTTGGCACTGGTGCCACCATGGGCCTGTTTACCATCCTGCCTATCGTAGCTGTTCAGGCGCCAGCCGGTCACTCCCAGCCATAGGCCCCCAGAGAAAAACCTCGGCCCGTTTCCCTCGCAAACAAAAGTAAGCTGACCCGCTTCTGGATGGCAGATTGCAGGAGCCACTTTGCACCATCAAACTGGCCCGACTTGTCACTGGTGCCACCTCTGGTCTGGGAACCATCCTGCGTATCGTGGATTCTAAGCAGCCAGCCGGCCACTCCCACCCACAGGCCCCCAAACACAAACAACGGCGCTTTTCCCTGGAAAACAAAACTCGCCTGCCAACTTTTTGATGGCAGATTGCAGGAGCCACTTGGTACTATCAAACCAGCCCAACTTGGCACTGGTGCCACCATGGGTCTGGTCACCATCCTGCCTATCGTAGCTTTTCAGGACCTACACGGTCACTCCCAGCCATACGCCCCGTGACACAAAGCTCGGCCCTTTTCCCTGGCAAACAAAAGTAAGCTGTCCCGATTCTGGATGGCAGATTGCAGGATCCACTAGGTATTATCAAACCAGCCCTACTTGGCACTGGTGCCACCTCTGCCCAAGGAACCATCCTGCGTATCGTGGATTCTAAGCAGCCAGCCGGCCACTCCCAGCCACAGGTCGCCAAACACAAGCAACGGCGCTTTTCCCTGGAAAACAAAACTCGCCTGCCAACTTTTTGATGGCAGATTGCAGGAGCCACTTGGTACTATCAAACCAGCCCAACTTGGCACTGGTGCCACCATGGGTCTGGTCACCATCCTGCCTATCGTAGCTTTTCAGGAGCCAGCCGGTCACTCGCAGCCATAGGCCCCCAGACACAAAGCTCGGCCCGTTTCCCTGGCAAACAAAAGCAAGCTGCCCCGCTTCTGGATGGCAGATTGCAGGACGCACTTGGTACTATCAAACCAGCCCAACTTGGCACTGGTGCCACCTCAGGTCTGGGAACCATCGTGCGTATCGTGGATTCTAATTAGCCATCCGGCCACTCCCAGCCACAGGACCCCAAACAAAAACAACGGCGCTTCTCCCTGGAAAACAAAACTCGCCTGCCAAATTTTGATGGCAGATTGCCGGAGCCACTTGGTACTATCAAACCAGCCCAACTTGACACTGGTGCCACCATGGGTCTGGTCACCATCCTGCCTATCGTAGCTTTTCAGGAGCCAGCCGGTCACTCCCAGCCATAGGCCCCCAGACACAAACCTCGGCCCGTTTCCCTGGCAAACAAAAGTAAGCTGCCCCGCTTCTGGACGGCAGATTGCAGGAATCACTTGGTACTATCAAACCAGCCCGACTTGGCCCTGGTGCCACCTTGGCTCTGGGAACCATCCTGCGTATCGTGGATTCTAAGGAGCCAGCCGGTCCCTCCCAGCCACAGGCCCCCAAACACAAACAACGGCGCTTTTCCCTGGAAAACAAAACTCGCCTGCCAACTTTTTGATGGCAGATTGCAGGAGCCACTTGGTACTATCAAATCAGCCGAACTTGGCACTGGTGCCACCATGGGTCTGGTCACCATCCTGCCTATCGTAGCTTTTCAGGAGCCAGCCGGTCACTCCCTGCCATAGGCCCCCAGAGAAAAACCTCGGCCCGTTTCCCTGGAAAACAAAAGTAAGCTACCCCGCTTCTGGATGGCAGATTGCAGGAGCCACTTTGCAACATCAAACTAGCCCGACTTGGCACTGGTGCCACCTCAGGTCTGGGAACCATCCTGCGTATCGTGGATTCTAAGGAGCCAGCCGGCCACTCCCACCCACAGGGCCCCAAACACAAACAACGGCGCTTTTCCCTGGAAAACAAAACTCGCCTGCCAACTTTTTGATGGCAGATTGCAGGAGCTACTTGGTACTATCAAACCAGCCCAACTTGGCACTGGTGCCACCATGGGTCTGGTCACCATCCTGCCTATCGTAGCTTTTCAGGAGCCAGCCGGTCACTCCCAGCCATAGGCCCCCAGACAAAAACCTCGGCCCGTTTCCCTGGCAAACAAAAGTAAGCTGCCCCGCTTCTGGATGGCAGATTGCAGGAACCAATTGGTACTATCAAACCAGCCCAACTTGTCACTGGTGCCACCTTGGCTCTGGGAACCATCCTGCGTATCGTGGATTCTAAGGAGCCAGCCGGCCACTCCCTGCCACAGGCACCCAAACAAAAACAACGGCGCTTTTCCCTGGAAAACAAAACTCGCCTGCCAACTTTTTGATGGCGGATTGCAGGAGCCACTTGGTACTATCAAACCAGCCCAACTTGCCACTGGTGCCACCATGGATATGGTCACCATCCTGCCTATCGTAGCTTTTCAGGACCTAGCAGGTCACTCCCAGCCATAGGCGCCCAGACACAAAGCTCGGCCCATTTCCCTGGCAAACAAAAGTAAGCTGCCCTGCTTCTGGATGGCAGATTGCAGGAACCACTTGGTACTATAAAACCAGCCCGACTTGGCACTGGTGCCACCTCTGGTCTGGGAACCATCCTGCGTATCGTGGATTCTAAGGAGCCAGCCAGCCACTCCCAGCCACAGGCCCCCAAACACAAACAACAGCGCTTTTCCCTGGAAAACAAAACTCGCCTGCCAACATTTTGATGGCAGATTGCAGGAGCCACTTGGTACTATCAAATCAGCCCAACTTGGCACTGGTGCCACCATGGGCCTGTTTACCATCCTGCCTATCGTAGCTGTTCAGGCGCCAGCCGGTCACTCCCAGCCATAGGCCCCCAGAGAAAAACCTCGGCCCGTTTCCCTCGCAAACAAAAGTAAGCTGACCCGCTTCTGGATGGCAGATTGCAGGAGCCACTTTGCACCATCAAACTGGCCCGACTTGTCACTGGTGCCACCTCTGGTCTGGGAACCATCCTGCGTATCGTGGATTCTAAGCAGCCAGCCGGCCACTCCCACCCACAGGCCCCCAAACACAAACAACGGCGCTTTTCCCTGGAAAACAAAACTCGCCTGCCAACTTTTTGATGGCAGATTGCAGGAGCCACTTGGTACTATCAAACCAGCCCAACTTGGCACTGGTGCCACCATGGGTCTGGTCACCATCCTGCCTATCGTAGCTTTTCAAGAGCCAGCCGGTCACTCCCAGCCATAGGCCCCCAGACACAAAGCTCGGCCCGTTTCCCTGGCAAACAAAAGTAAGCTGCCCCGCTTCTGGACGGCAGATTGCAGGACGCACTTGGTACTATCAAACCAGCCCGACTTTGCCCTGGTGCCACCTTGGCTCTGGGAACCATGCTGCGTATCGTGGATTCTAAGGAGCCAGCCGGTCACTCCCAGCCACAGGCCCCCAAACACTAACCACGGCGCTTTTCCCTGGAAAACAAAACTCGCCTGCCAACTTTTTGATGGCAGATTGCAGGAGCTACTTGGTACTATCAAACCAGCCCAACTTGGCACTGGTGCCACCATGGGTCTGGTCACCATCCTGCCTATCGTAGCTTTTCAGGAGCCAGCCGGTCACTCCCAGCCATAGGCCCCCAGACACAAACCTCGGCCCGTTTCCCTGGCAAACAAAAGCAAGCTGCCCCGCTTCTGGATGGCAGATTGCAGGAGCCACTTTGCAGCATCAAACTAGCCCGACTTGGCACTGGTGCCACCTCAGGTCTGGGAACCATCCTGCGTATCGTGGATTCTAAGGAGCCAGCCGGCAACTCCCACCCACAGGCACCCAAATAAAAACAACGGCGCTTTTCCCTGGAAAACAAAACTCGCCAGCCAAGTTTTTGATGGCAGATTGCAGGAGCCACTTGGTACTATCAAACCAGCCCAACTTGGCACTGGTGCCACCATGGGTCTGGTCACCATCCTGCCTATCGTAGCTTTTCAGGAGCCAGCCGGTCACTCCCTGCCATAGGCCCCCAGAGAAAAACCTCGGCCCGTTTCCCTGGCAAACAAAAGTAAGCTACCCCGCTTCTGGATGGCAGATTGCAGGATCCACTTTGCACCATCAAACCAGCCCGACTTGGCACTGGTGCCACCTCAGGTCTGGGAACCATCCTGCGTATCGTGGATTCTAAGGAGCCAGCCGGCCACTCCCAGCCACAGGCCCCCAAACACAAACAACGGCGCTTTTCCCTGGAAAACAAAACTCGCCTGCCAACTTTTTGATGGCAGATTGCCGGAGCCACTTGGTACTATCAAACCAGCCCAACTTGGCACTGGTGCCACCATGGGTCTGGTCACCATCCTGCCTATCGTAGCTTTTCAGGAGCCAGCCGGTCACTCCCAGCCATAGACCCCCAGACCCAAAACTCGGCCCGTTTCCCTGGCAAACAAAAGTAAGCTGCCCCGCTTCTGGATGGCAGATTGCAGGAGCCACTTTGCACCATCAAACTAGCCCGACTTGGCACTGGTGCCACCTCAGGTCTGGGAACCATGCTGCGTATCGTGGATTCCAATTAGACATCCGGCCACTCCCACCCACAGGCCCCCAAACAGAAACAACGGCGCTTTTCCCTGGAAAACAAAACTCGCCTGCCAAATTTTGATGTCAGATTGCCGGAGCCACTTGGTACTATCAAACCAGCCCAATTTGGCACTGGTGCCACCATGGGTCTGGTCACCATCCTGCCTATCGTAGATTTTCAGGACCTAGCCGGTCACTCCCAGCCATAGGCCCCCAGACAATAACGTCGGCCTGTTTCCCTGGTAAACAAAAGTAAGTTAACCCGCTTCTGGATGGCAGATTGCAGGAGCCTCTTTTCACCATCAAACTAGCCCGACTTGGCACTGGCGCCACCTCTGGTCTGGGAACCATCCTGCGTATAGTGGATTCTAATTAGCCATCCGGCCACTCCCACCCACAGGCCCCCAAACACAAGCAACGGCGCTTTTCCCTGGAAAACAAAACTCGCCTGCCAACTTTTTGATGGCAGATTGCAGGAGCCACTTGGTACTATGAAATCAGCCCAACTTGGCACTGGTGCCACCATGGGTCTGGTCACCATCCTGCCTATCGTAGCTTTTCAGGAGCCAGCCGGTCACTCGCAGCCATAGGCCCCCAGAGAAAAACCTCGGCCCGTTTCCCTGGCAAACAAAAGCAAGCTGCCCCGCTTCTGGATGGCAGATTGCAGGAGCCACTTGGTACTATCAAACCAGCCCAACTTGGCACTGGTGCCACCTCTGGTCTGGGAACCATCGTGCGTATCGTGGATTCTAATTAGCCATCCGGCCACTCCCAGCCACAGGACCCCAAACAAAAACAACGGCGCTTCTCCCTGGAAAACAAAACTCGCCTGCCAAATTTTGATGGCAGATTGCCGGAGTCACTTGGTACTATCAAACCAGCCCAACTTGACACTGGTGCCACCATGGGTCTGGTCACCATCGTGCCTATCGTAGCTTTTCAGGAGCCAGCCGGTCACTCCCAGCCATAGGCCCCCAGACACAAAGCTCGGCCCGTTTCCCTGGCAAACAAAAGTAAGCTGCCCCGCTTCTGGACGGCAGATTGCAGGACGCACTTTGTACTATCAAACCAGCCCGACTTTGCCCTGGTGCCACCTTGGCTCTGGGAACCATCCTGCGTATCGTGGATTCTAAGGAGCCAGCCGGTCACTCCCAGCCACAGGCCCCCAAACACTAACCACGGCGCTTTTCCCTGGAAAACAAATCTCGCCTGCCAACTTTTTGATGGCAGATTGCAGGAGCCACTTGGTACTATCAAATCAGCCGAACTTGGCACTGGTGCCACCATGGGTCTGGTCACCATCCTGCCTATCGTAGCTTTTCAGGAGCCAGCCGGTCACTCCCTGCCATAGGCCCCCAGAGAAAAACCTCGGCCCGTTTCCCTGGCAAACAAAAGTAAGCTACCCCGCTTCTGCATGGCAGATTGCAGGATCCACTTTGCACCATCAAACCAGCCCGACTTGGCACTGGTGCCACCTCAGGTCTGGGAACCATCCTGCGTATCGTGGATTCTAAGGAGCCAGCCGGCCACTCCCAGCCACAGGCCCCCAAACACAAACAACGGCGCTTTTCCCTGGAAAACAAAACTCGCCTGCCAACTTTTTGATGGCAGATTGCAGGAGCTACTTGGTACTATCAAACCAGCCCAACTTGGCACTGGTGCCACCATGGGTCTGGTCACCATCCTGCCTATCGTAGCTTTTCAGGAGCCAGCCGGTCACTCCCAGCCATAGGCCCCCAGACACAAAGCTCGGCCCGTTTCCCTGGCAAACAAAAGCAAGCTGCCCCGCTTCTGGATGGCAGATTGCAGGAGCCACTTTGCAGCATCAAACCAGCCCGACTTGGCACTGGTGCCACCTCAGGTCTGGGAACCATCCTGCGTATCGTGGATTCCAATTAGCAAGCCGGCCACTCCCACCCACAGGCCCCCAAACAAAACAACGGCGCTTTTCCGTGGAAAACAAAACTCGCCTGCCAACTTTTTGATGGCGGATTGCAGGAGCCACTTGGTACAATCAAACCAGCCCAACTTGGCACTGGTGCCACCATGGGTCTGGTCACCATCCTGCCTATCGTAGCTTTTCAGGAGCCAGCCGGTCACTCCCAGCCATAGGCCCCCAGACACAAAGCTCTGCCCGTTTCCCTGGCAAACAAAAGTAAGCTGCCCCGCTTCTGGATGGCAGATTGCAGGACGCACTTGGTAGTATCAAACCAGCCCGACTTCGTACTGGTGCCACCTCAGGTCTGGGAACCATGCTGCGTATCGTGGATTCTAAGGAGCCAGCCGGCCACTCCCAGCCACAGGCCCCCAAACACAAACAACGGCGCTTTTCCCTGGAAAACAAAACTCGCCTGCCAACATTTTGATGGCAGATTGCAGGAGCCACTTGCTACTATCAAACCAGCCCAACTTGGCACTGGTGCCACCATGGGTCTGGTCACAATCCTGCCTATCGTATCTTTTCAGGAGCCAGCCGGTCCCTCCCTGTCATAGGCCCCCAGACACAAAGCTCGGCCCGTTTCCCTGGCAAACAAAAGCAAGCTGCCCCGCTTCTGGATGGCAGATTGCAGGAGCCACTTTGCACCATCAAACTAGCCTGACTTGGCACTGGTGCCGCCTTGGGTCTGGGAACCATCCTGCGTATCGTGGATTCTAAGGAGCCAGCCGGTCACTCCCAGCCACAGGCCCCCAAACACAAACAACGGCGCTTTTCCGTGGAAAACAAAACTCGCTTGCCAACTTTTTGATGGCAGATTGCAGGAGCAACTTGGTACTATCAAACCAGCCCGACTTGGCACTGGTGCCACCATGGGTCTGGTCACCATCCTGTCTATCGTAGCTTTTCAGGAGCCAGCCGGTCACTCCCAGCCATAGGCCCCCAGACAAAAACCTTGGCCCGTTTCCCTGGCAAACAAAAGTAAGTTATCCCGCTTCAGGATGGAAGATTGCAGGAGCCACTTTTCACCATCAAACTAGCCCGACTTGGCACTGGTGCCACCTCTGGTCTGGGAACCATCCTGCGTATCGTGGATTCTAAGGAGCCAGCCGGCCACTCCCACCCACAGGCCCCCAAACAAAAACAACGGCGCTTTTCCCTGGAAAACAAAACTCGCCTGCCAACTTTTTGATGGCAGATTGCAGGAGCCACTTGGTACTATCAAACCAGCCCAACTTGGCACTGGTGCCACCATGGGTCTGGTCACCATCCTGCCTATCGTAGCTTTTCAGGAGCCAGCCGGTCACTCCCTGCCATAGGCCCGCAGAGAAAAACCTCGGGCCGTTTCCCTGGCAAACAAAAGTAAGCTACCCCGCTTCTGGATGGCAGATTGCAGGATCCACTTTGCACCATCAAACCAGCCCGACTTGGCACTGGTGCCACCTCAGGTCTGGGAACCATCCTGCGTATCGTGGATTCTAAGGCGCCAGCCTGCCACTCCCAGCCACAGGCCCCCAAACACAAACAACGGCGCTTTTCCCTGGAAAACAAAACTCGCCTGCCAACATTTTGATGGCAGATTGCAGGAGCCACTTGGTACTATCAAACCAGCCCAACTTGGCACTGGTGCCACCATGGGTCTGGTCACCATCCTGCCTATCGTAGCTTTTCAGGAGCCAGCCGGTCACTCCCAGCCATAGACCCCCAGACCCAAAGCTCGGCCCGTTTCCCTGGCAAACAAAAGTAAGCTGCCCCGCTTCTGGATGGCAGATTGCAGGAGCCACTTTGCACCATCAAACTAGCCCGACTTGGCACTGGTGCCACCTCAGGTCTGGGAACCATGCTGCGTATCGTGGATTCCAATTAGACATCCGGCCACTCCCACCCACAGGCCCCCAAACAGAAACAATGGCGCTTTTCCCTGGAAAACAAAACTCGCCTGCCAAAATTTGATGGCAGATTGCCGGAGCCACTTGGTACTATCAAACCAGCCCAACTTGGCACTGGTGCCACCATGGGTCTGGTCACCATCCTGCCTATCGTAGATTTTCAGGACCTAGCCGGTCACTCCCAGCCATAGGCCCCCAGACAAAAACGTCGGCCTGTTTCCCTGGTAAACAAAAGTAAGTTAACCCGCTTCTGGATGGCAGATTGCAGGAGCCTCTTTTCACCATCAAACTAGCCCGACTTGGCACTGGCGCCACCTCTGGTCTGGGAACCATCCTGCGTATAGTGGATTCTAATTAGCCATCCGGCCACTCCCACCCACAGGCCCCCAAACACAAGCAACGGCGCTTTTCCCTGGAAAACAAAACTCGCCTGCCAAATTTTGATGGCAGATTGCAGGAGCCACTTGGTACTATGAAATCAGCCCAACTTGGCACTGGTGCCACCATGGGTCTGGTCACCATCCTGCCTATCGTAGCTTTTCAGGAGCCAGGCGGTCACTCGCAGCCATAGGCCCCCAGACACAAACCTCGGCCCGTTTCCCAGGCAAACAAAAGCAAGCTGCCCCGCTTCTGGATGGCAGATTGCAGGACGCACTTGGTACTATCAAACCAGCCCAACTTGGCACTGGTGCCACCTCGGGTCTGGGAACCATCGTGCGTATCGTGGATTCTAATTAGCCATCCGGCCACTCCCAGCCACAGGACCCCAAACAAAAACAACGGCGCTTCTCCCTGGAAAACAAAACTCGCCTGCCAAATTTTGATGGCAGATTGCAGGAGTCACTTGGTACTATCAAATCAGCCGAACTTGGCACTGGTGCCACCATGGGTCTGGTCACCATCCTGCCTATCGTAGCTTTTCAGGAGCCAGCCGGTCACTCCCTGCCATAGGCCCCCAGAGAAAAACCTCGGCCCGTTTCCCTGGCAAACAAAAGTAACCTACCCCGCTTCTGCATGGCAGATTGCAGGATCCACTTTGCACCATCAAACCAGCCCGACTTGGCACTGGCGCCACCTCTGGTCTGGGAACCATCCTGCGTATAGTGGATTCTAATTAGCCATCCGGCCACTCCCACCCACAGGCCCCCAAACACAAGCAACGGCGCTTTTCCCTGGAAAACAAAACTCGCCTGCCAACTTTTTGATGGCAGATTGCAGGAGCCACTTGGTACTATGAAATCAGCCCAACTTGGCACTGGTGCCACCATGGGTCTGGTCACCATCCTGCCTATCGTAGCTTTTCAGGAGCCAGCCGGTCACTCGCAGCCATAGGCCCCCAGAGAAAAACCTCGGCCCGTTTCCCTGGCAAACAAAAGCAAGCTGCCCCGCTTCTGGATGGCAGATTGCAGGAGCCACTTGGTACTATCAAACCAGCCCAACTTGGCACTGGTGCCACCTCGGGTCTGGGAACCATCGTGCGTATCGTGGATTCTAATTAGCCATCCGGCCACTCCCAGCCACAGGACCCCAAACAAAAACAACGGCGCTTCTCCCTGGAAAACAAAACTCGCCTGCCAAATTTTGATGGCAGATTGCCGGAGTCACTTGGTACTATCAAACCAGCCCAACTTGACACTGGTGCCACCATGGGTCTGGTCACCATCCTGCCTATCGTAGCTTTTCAGGAGCCAGCCGGTCACTCCCAGCCATAGGCCCCCAGACCAAAACCTCGGCCCGTTTCCCTGGCAAACAAAAGTAAGCTACCCCACTTCTGGATGGCAGATTGCAGGAGCCACTTTGCACCATCAAACTGGCCCGACTTGGCACTGGTGCCACCTCAGGTCTGGGAACCATCCTGCGTATCGTGGATTCTAAGCAGCCAGCCGTCCACTCCCAGCCACAGGCCCCCAAACACAAACAACGGCGCTTTTCCCTGGAAAACAAAACTCGCCTGCCAACTTTTTGATGGCAGATTGCAGGAGCCACTTGGTACTATCAAATCAGCCCAACTTGGCACTGGTGCCACCATGGGTCTGGTCACCATCCTGCCTATCGTAGCTTTTCAAGAGCCAGCCGGTCACTCCCAGCCATAGGCCCCCAGACACAAACCTCGGCCCGTTTCCCTGGCAAACAAAAGTAAGCTGCCCCGCTTCTGGACGGCAGATTGCAGGACGCACTTGGTACTATCAAACAAGCCCGACTTTGCCCTGGTGCCACCTTGGCTCTGGGAACCATCCTGCGTATCGTGGATTCTAAGGAGCCAGCCGGTCACTCCCAGCCACAGGCCCCCAAACACTAACCACGGCGCTTTTCCCTGGAAAACAAAATTCGCCTGCCAACTTTTTGATGGCAGATTGCAGGAGCCACTTGGTACTATCAAATCAGCCGAACTTGGCACTGGTGCCACCATGGGTCTGGTCACCATCCTGCCTATCGTAGCTTTTCAGGAGCCAGCCGGTCACTCCCTGCCATAGGCCCCCAGAGAAAAACCTCGGGCCGTTTCCCTGGCAAACAAAAGTAAGCTACCCCGCTTCTGCATGGCAGATTGCAGGATCCACTTTGCACCATCAAACCAGCCCGACTTGGCACTGGTGCCACCTCAGGTCTGGGAACCATCCTGCGTATCGTGGATTCTAAGGAGCCAGCCGGCCACTCCCAGCCACAGGCCCCCAAACACAAACAACGGCGCTTTTCCCTGGAAAACAAAACTCGCCTGCCAACTTTTTGATGGCAGATTGCAGGAGCTACTTGGTACTATCAAACCAGCCCAACTTGGCACTGGTGCCACCATGGGTCTGGTCACCATCCTGCCTATCGTAGCTTTTCAGGAGCCAGCCGGTCACTCCCAGCCATAGGCCCCGAGACACAATCCTCGGCCCGTTTCCCTGGCAAACAAAAGCAAGCTGCCCCGCTTCTGGATGGCAGATTGCAGGAGCCACTTTGCAGCATCAAACCAGCCCGACTTGGCACTGGTGCCACCTCAGGTCTGGGAACCATCCTGCGTATCGTGGATTCCAATTAGCAAGCCGGCCACTCCCACCCACAGGCCCCCAAACAAAACAACGGCGCTTTTCCGTGGAAAACAAAACTCGCCTGCCAACTTTTTGATGGCGGATTGCAGGAGCCACTTGGTACAATCAAACCAGCCCAACTTGGCACTGGTGCCACCATGGGTCTGGTCACCATCCTGCCTATCGTAGCTTTTCAGGAGCCAGCCGGTCACTCCCAGCCATAGGCCCCCAGACACAAAGCTCTGCCCGTTTCCCTGGCAAACAAAAGTAAGCTGCCCCGCTTCTGGATGGCAGATTGCAGGACGCACTTGGTAGTATCAAACCAGCCCGACTTCGTACTGGTGCCACCTCAGGTCTGGGAACCATGCTGCGTATCGTGGATTCTAAGGAGCCAGCCGGCCACTCCCAGCCACAGGCCCCCAAACACAAACAACGGCGCTTTTCCCTGGAAAACAAAACTCGCCTGCCAACATTTTGATGGCAGATTGCAGGAGCCACTTGCTACTATCAAACCAGCCCAACTTGGCACTGGTGCCACCATGGGTCTGGTCACAATCCTGCCTATCGTATCTTTTCAGGAGCCAGCCGGTCCCTCCCTGTCATAGGCCCCCAGACACAAAGCTCGGCCCGTTTCCCTGGCAAACAAAAG
Source organism: Melospiza melodia melodia (assembly GCF_035770615.1). Lineage (NCBI taxonomy): Eukaryota > Metazoa > Chordata > Aves > Passeriformes > Passerellidae > Melospiza > Melospiza melodia. The sequence continues at coordinate 396,366 of NC_086213.1, read as the reverse complement.
CAAGCTGCCCCGCTTCTGGATGGCAGATTGCAGGAGCCACTTTGCACCATCAAACTAGCCTGACTTGGCACTGGTGCCGCCTTGGGTCTGGGAACCATCCTGCGTATCGTGGATTCTAAGGAGCCAGCCGGTCACTCCCAGCCACAGGCCCCCAAACACAAACAACGGCGCTTTTCCGTGGAAAACAAAACTCGCTTGCCAACTTTTTGATGGCAGATTGCAGGAGCAACTTGGTACTATCAAACCAGCCCAACTTGGCACTGGTGCCACCATGGGTCTGGTCACCATCCTGTCTATCGTAGCTTTTCAGGAGCCAGCCGGTCACTCCCAGCCATAGGCCCCCAGACAAAAACCTTGGCCCGTTTCCCTGGCAAACAAAAGTAAGTTATCCCGCTTCAGGATGGAAGATTGCAGGAGCCACTTTTCACCATCAAACTAGCCCGACTTGGCACTGGTGCCACCTCTGGTCTGGGAACCATCCTGCGTATCGTGGATTCTAAGGAGCCAGCCGGCCACTCCCACCCACAGGCCCCCAAACAAAAACAACGGCGCTTTTCCCTGGAAAACAAAACTCGCCTGCCAACTTTTTGATGGCAGATTGCAGGAGCCACTTGGTACTATCAAACCAGCCCAACTTGGCACTGGTGCCACCATGGGTCTGGTCACCATCCTGCCTATCGTAGCTTTTCAGGAGCCAGCCGGTCACTCCCTGCCATAGGCCCCCAGAGAAAAACCTCGGGCCGTTTCCCTGGCAAACAAAAGTAAGCTACCCCGCTTCTGGATGGCAGATTGCAGGATCCACTTTGCACCATCAAACCAGCCCGACTTGGCACTGGTGCCACCTCAGGTCTGGGAACCATCCTGCGTATCGTGGATTCTAAGGCGCCAGCCGGCCACTCCCAGCCACAGGCCCCCAAACACAAACAACGGCGCTTTTCCCTGGAAAACAAAACTCGCCTGCCAACATTTTGATGGCAGATTGCAGGAGCCACTTGGTACTATCAAACCAGCCCAACTTGGCACTGGTGCCACCATGGGTCTGGTCACCATCCTGCCTATCGTAGCTTTTCAGGAGCCAGCCGGTCACTCCCAGCCATAGACCCCCAGACCCAAAGCTCGGCCCGTTTCCCTGGCAAACAAAAGTAAGCTGCCCCGCTTCTGCATGGCAGATTGCAGGAGCCACTTTGCACCATCAAACTAGCCCGACTTGGCACTGGTGCCACCTCAGGTCTGGGAACCATGCTGCGTATCGTGGATTCCAATTAGACATCCGGCCACTCCCACCCACAGGCCCCCAAACACAAACAACGGCGCTTTTCCCTGGAAAACAAAACTCGCCTGCCAAAATTTGATGGCAGATTGCCGGAGCCACTTGGTACTATCAAACCAGCCCAACTTGGCACTGGTGCCACCATGGGTCTGGTCACCATCCTGCCTATCGTAGATTTTCAGGACCTAGCCGGTCACTCCCAGCCATAGGCCCCCAGACAAAAACGTCGGCCTGTTTCCCTGGTAAACAAAAGTAAGTTAACCCGCTTCTGGATGGCAGATTGCAGGAGCCTCTTTTCACCATCAAACTAGCCCGACTTGGCACTGGCGCCACCTCTGGTCTGGGAACCATCCTGCGTATAGTGGATTCTAATTAGCCATCCGGCCACTCCCAGCCACAGGCCCCCAAACACAAGCAACGGCGCTTTTCCCTGGAAAACAAAACTCGCCTGCCAAATTTTGATGGCAGATTGCAGGAGCCACTTGGTACTATGAAATCAGCCCAACTTGGCACTGGTGCCACCATGGGTCTGGTCACCATCCTGCCTATCGTAGCTTTTCAGGAGCCAGCCGGTCACTCGCAGCCATAGGCCCCCAGACACAAACCTCGGCCCGTTTCCCTGGCAAACAAAAGCAAGCTGCCCCGCTTCTGGATGGCAGATTGCAGGACGCACTTGGTACTATCAAACCAGCCCAACTTGGCACTGGTGCCACCTCGGGTCTGGGAACCATCGTGCGTATCGTGGATTCTAATTGGCCATCCGGCCACTCCCAGCCACAGGACCCCAAACAAAAACAACGGCGCTTCTCCCTGGAAAACAAAACTCGCCTGCCAAATTTTGATGGCAGATTGCAGGAGTCACTTGGTACTATCAAACCAGCCCAACTTGGCACTGGTGCCACCATGGGTCTGGTCACCATCCTGCCTATCGTAGCTTTTCAGGAGCCAGCCGGTCACTCCCTGCCATAGGCCCCCAGAGAAAAACCTCGGCCCGTTTCCCTGCCAAACAAAAGTAACCTACCCCGCTTCTGCATGGCAGATTGCAGGATCCACTTTGCACCATCAAACCAGCCCGACTTGGCACTGGCGCCACCTCAGGTCTGGGAACCATCCTGCGTATAGTGGATTCTAATTAGCCATCCGGCCACTCCCACCCACAGGCCCCCAAACACAAGCAACGGCGCTTTTCCCTGGAAAACAAAACTCGCCTGCCAACTTTTTGATGGCAGATTGCAGGAGCCACTTGGTACTATGAAATCAGCCCAACTTGGCACTGGTGCCACCATGGGTCTGGTCACCATCCTGCCTATCGTAGCTTTTCAGGAGCCAGCCGGTCACTCGCAGCCATAGGCCCCCAGAGAAAAACCTCGGCCCGTTTCCCTGGCAAACAAAAGCAAGCTGCCCCGCTTCTGGATGGCAGATTGCAGGAGCCACTTGGTACTATCAAACCAGCCCAACTTGGCACTGGTGCCACCTCGGGTCTGGGAACCATCGTGCGTATCGTGGATTCTAATTAGCCATCCGGCCACTCCCAGCCACAGGACCCCAAACAAAAACAACGGCGCTTCTCCCTGGAAAACAAAACTCGCCTGCCAAATTTTGATGGCAGATTGCCGGAGTCACTTGGTACTATCAAACCAGCCCAACTTGACACTGGTGCCACCATGGGTCTGGTCACCATCGTGCCTATCGTAGCTTTTCAGGAGCCAGCCGGTCACTCCCAGCCATAGGCCCCCAGACCAAAACCTCGGCCCGTTTCCCTGGCAAACAAAAGTAAGCTACCCCACTTCTGGATGGCAGATTGCAGGAGCCACTTTGCACCATCAAACTGGCCCGACTTGGCACTGGTGCCACCTCAGGTCTGGGAACCATCCTGCGTATCGTGGATTCTAAGCAGCCAGCCGTCCACTCCCAGCCACAGGCCCCCAAACACAAACAACGGCGCTTTTCCCTGGAAAACAAAACTCGCCTGCCAACTTTTTGATGGCAGATTGCAGGAGCCACTTGGTACTATCAAATCAGCCCAACTTGGCACTGGTGCCACCATGGGTCTGGTCACCATCCTGCCTATCGTAGCTTTTCAAGAGCCAGCCGGTCACTCCCAGCCATAGGCCCCCAGACACAAACCTCGGCCCGTTTCCCTGGCAAACAAAAGTAAGCTGCCCCGCTTCTGGACGGCAGATTGCAGGACGCACTTGGTACTATCAAACCAGCCCGACTTTGCCCTGGTGCCACCTTGGCTCTGGGAACCATCCTGCGTATCGTGGATTCTAAGGAGCCAGCCGGTCACTCCCAGCCACAGGCCCCCAAACACTAACCACGGCGCTTTTCCCTGGAAAACAAAATTCGCCTGCCAACTTTTTGATGGCAGATTGCAGGAGCCACTTGGTACTATCAAATCAGCCGAACTTGGCACTGGTGCCACCATGGGTCTGGTCACCATCCTGCCTATCGTAGCTTTTCAGGAGCCAGCCGGTCACTCCCTGCCATAGGCCCCCAGAGAAAAACCTCGGCCCGTTTCCCTGGCAAACAAAAGTAAGCTACCCCGCTTCTGCATGGCAGATTGCAGGATCCACTTTGCACCATCAAACCAGCCCGACTTGGCACTGGTGCCACCTCAGGTCTGGGAACCATCCTGCGTATCGTGGATTCTAAGGAGCCAGCCGGCCACTCCCAGCCACAGGCCCCCAAACACAAACAACGGCGCTTTTCCCTGGAAAACAAAACTCGCCTGCCAACTTTTTGATGGCAGATTGCAGGAGCTACTTGGTACTATCAAACCAGCCCAACTTGGCACTGGTGCCACCATGGGTCTGGTCACCATCCTGCCTATCGTAGCTTTTCAGGAGCCAGCCGGTCACTCCCAGCCATAGGCCCCCAGACACAAAGCTCGGCCCGTTTCCCTGGCAAACAAAAGCAAGCTGCCCCGCTTCTGGATGGCAGATTGCAGGAGCCACTTTGCAGCATCAAACCAGCCCGACTTGGCACTGGTGCCACCTCAGGTCTGGGAACCATCCTGCGTATCGTGGATTCCAATTAGCAAGCCGGCCACTCCCACCCACAGGCCCCCAAACAAAACAACGGCGCTTTTCCCTGGAAAACAAAACTCGCCTGCCAACTTTTTGATGGCGGATTGCAGGAGCCACTTGGTACTATCAAACCAGCCCAACTTGGCACTGGTGCCACCATGGGTCTGGTCACCATCCTGCCTATCGTAGCTTTTCAGGAGCCAGCCGGTCACTCCCAGCCATAGGCCCCCAGACACAAAGCTCTGCCCGTTTCCCTGGCAAACAAAAGTAAGCTGCCCCGCTTCTGGATGGCAGATTGCAGGACGCACTTGGTAGTATCAAACCAGCCCGACTTGGTACTGGTGCCACCTCAGGTCTGGGAACCATGCTGCGTATCGTGGATTCTAAGGAGCCAGCCGGCCACACCCAGCCACAGGCCCCCAAACACAAACAACGGCGCTTTTCCCTGGAAAACAAAACTCGCCTGCCAACTTTTTGATGGCAGATTGCAGGAGCCACTTGGTACTATCAAACCAGCCCAACTTGGCACTGGTGCCACCATGGGTCTGGTCACAATCCTGCCTATCGTATCTTTTCAGGAGCCAGCCGGTCCCTCCCTGCCATAGGCCCCCAGACACAAAGCTCGGCCCGTTTCCCTGGCAAACAAAAGCAAGCTGCCCCGCTTCTGGATGGCAGATTGCAGGAGCCACTTTGCACCATCAAACTAGCCCGACTTGGCACTGGTGCCGCCTTGGGTCTGGGAACCATCCTGCGTATCGTGGATTCTAAGGAGCCAGCCGGCCACTCCCAGCCACAGGCCCCCAAACACAAACAACGGCGCTTTTCCGTGGAAAACGAAACTCGCTTGCCAACTTTTTGATGGCAGATTGCAGGAGCCACTTGGTACTATCAAACCAGCCCAACTTGGCACTGGTGCCACCATGGGTCTGGTCACCATCCTGCCTATCGTAGCTTTTCAGGAGCCAGCCGGTCACTCCCAGCCATAGGCCCCCAGACAAAAACCTTGGCCCGTTTCCCTGGCAAACAAAAGTAAGTTATCCCGCTTCAGGATGGAAGATTGCAGGAGCCACTTTTCACCATCAAACTAGCCCGACTTGGCACTGGTGCCACCTCTGGTCTGGGAACCATCCTGCGTATCGTGGATTCTAATTAGCCATCCGTCCACTCCCAGCCACAGGCCCCCAAACACAAACAACGGCGCTTTTCCCTGGAAAACAAAACTCGTCTGCCAACTTTTTGATGGCAGATTGCCGGAGCCACTTGGTACTATCAAAACAGCCCAACTTGGCACTGGTGCCACCTTGGGTCGGGGAACCATGCTGCGTATCGTGGATTATAAGGAGCCAGCCGGCCACTCCCTGCCACAGGCCCCCAAACACAAACAACGGCGCTTTTCCCTGGAAAACAAAACTCGCCTGCCAAGTTTTTGATGGCAGATTGCAGGAGCCACTTGGTACTATCAAATCAGCCCAACTTGACACTGGTGCCACCTCTGGTCTGGTCAACATCCTGCCTATCGTACCTTTTCAGGAGCCAGCCGGTCACTCCCAGCCATAGGCCCCCAGACACAAACCTCGGCCCTTTTCCCTGGCAAAAAAAAGTAAGCTGCCCCGCATCTGCATGGCAGATTGCAGGAGCCACTTGGTACTATCAAACCAGCCCAACTTGGCACTGGTGCCACCTTGGGTCTGGGAACCATCCTGCGTATCGTGGATTCTAAGGAGCCAGCTGGCCACTCCCAGCCACAGGCCCCCAAACACAAACAACGGTGCTTTTCCCTGGAAAACAAAACTCTCCTGCCAACTTTTTGATGGCAGATTGCAGGAGCCACTTGGTACTATCAAACCAGCCCAACTTGGCACTGGTGCCACGATGGGTCTGGTCACCATCCTGCCTATCGTAGCTTTTCAGGAGCCAGCCGGTCATTCCCAGCCATAGGCCCCCAGACAAAAAGCTCTGCCCGTTTCCCTGGCAAACAAAAGTAAGCTGCCCCGCTTCTGGATGGCAGATTGCAGGAGCCACTTTGCACCATGAAACTAGCCCGACTTGGCACTGGTGCCACCTCTGGTCTGGGAACCATCCTGCGTATCGTGGATTCTAAGGAGCCAGCCGGCCACTCCCAGCCACAGGCCCCCAAACACAAACAACGGCGCTTTTCCCTGGAAAACAAAACTCGCCTGCCAAATTTTGATGGCAGATTGCAGGAGCCACTTGGTACTATCAAACCAGCCCAACTTGGCACTGGTGCCACCATGGGTCTGGTCACCATCCTGCCTATCGTAGCTTTTCAGGAGCCAGCCGGTCACTCCCAGCCATAGGCCCCCAGACACAAACCTCGGCCCGTTTCCCTGGCAAACAAAAGTAAGCTGCCCCGCTTCTGGATGGCAGATTGCAGGAACCACTTGGTACTATCAAACCAGCCCAACTTGGCACTGGTGCCACCATGGGTCTGGGAACCATCCTGCGTATCGTGGATTCTAATTAGCCATCCGTCCACTCCGGGCCACAGGGCCCCAGGAAAAAACAACGGCGCTTTTCCCTGGAAAACAAAACTCGCCTGCCAACTTTTTGATGGCCGATTGCACGAACCACTTGGTAATATCAAGCCAGCCCGACTTGGCACTGGTGCCACCTTGGCTCTGGGAAGCATGCTGCGTATCGTGGATTCTAAGGAGCCAGCCGGCCACTCCCTGCCACAGGCCCCCAAACACAAACAACGGCGCTTTTCCCTGGAAATCAACACTCGCTTGCCGACTTTTTGATGGCAGATTGCAGGAACCACTTGGTAGTATCAAACCAGCCCGACTTGGCACTGGTGCCACCTCTGGTCTGGGAACCATCCTGCGTATCGTAGATTCTAATTAGCCAGCCGGCCACTCCCTGCCACAGGCCCCCAAACACAAACAACGGCGCTTTTCCCTGGAAAACAAAACTTGCCTGCCAACTTTTTGATGGCAGATTGCAGGAGCCACTTGGTACTATCAAACCAGCCCAACTTGGCACTGGTGCCACCATGGGTCTGGTCACCATCCTGCCTATCGTAGCTTTTCAGGAGCCAGCCGGTCACTCCCAGCCATAGGCCCCCAGACACAAACCTCGTCCCGTTTCCCTGGCAAACAAAAGTAAGCTGCCCCGCTTCTGGATGGCAGATTGTAGGACGCACTTGTTACTATCAAACCAGCCCGACTTGGCACTGGTGACACCTCTGGTCTGGGAACCATCCTGCCTATGGTGGATTTTCAGGGGCCAGCCGGGCACTCTCAGCCATGTGCCCCCCAAAACAAACCACGGCCCTTTTCTCTGGCAAACAAAACTCAACTGCCCCTCTTCTGGATGGCAAATTTTAGGACGCACTTTGTACTACGAAAACCGCCCGACATGGCACTGGTGCCACCTTGTGTCAGGGAACCATCCTGCATATCGGGCTTTTTAAGGAGCCAGCCGGCCACGCCCAGCCATATACCCCAAAAACAAACAAAGGACCATTCCTCTTGGAAACAAAAATCCGCTGCCCCGCGTCTGGATGGCAGATTGCAGGAGCCACTTTGCACCATCAAACCAGCCCGACTTGGCACTGGTGCCACCTTGGGTCTGGGAACAATCCTGCATATCGTGGATTCTAAGGAGCCAGCCGGCCACTCCCAGCCACAGGCCCCCAAACACAAACAATGGCGCTTTTCCCTGGAAAACAAAACTCGCCTGCCAGCTTTTTGATGGCAGATTGCAGGAGCCACTTGGTACTATCAAATCATCCCAACTTGGCACTGGTGCCACTATGGGTCTGGGAACCATCCTGCCTATTGTAGCATTTCAGGAGCCAGCCGGTCACTCCCAGCCATAGGCCCCCAGACACAAACCTCGGACCGTTTCCCTGGCAAACAAAATTAAGCTGCCCCGAATCTGGATGGCAGATTGCAGGAGCCACTTGGTAGTGTCAAACCAGCCCGACTTGGCACTGGTGCCACCTTGGCTCTGGGAACCATCCTGCGTATCGTGGATTCTAATTAGCCACCCGGCCACTCCCAGCCACAGGCCCCCAAACACAAACAACGGCGCTTTTCCCTGGAAAACAAAACTCGCCTGCCAACTTTTTGATGGCAGATTGCAGGAGCCACTTGGTACTATCAAACCAGCCCAACTTGGCACTGGTGCCACCATGGGTCTGGTCACCATCCTGCCTATCGTAGCTTTTCAGGAGCCAGCCGGTCACTCCCAGCCATAGACCCCCAGACACAAACCTCGGCCCGTTTCCCTGGAAAACAAAAGTAAGCTGCCCCGCTTCTGGATGGCAGATTGCAGGAGCCACTTGCTACTATCAAATCAGCCCAACTTGGCACTGGTGCCACCATGGGTCTGGTCACCATCCTGCCTATCGTAGCTTTTCAGGAGCCAGCCGGTCACTCCCTGCCATAGGCCCCCAGACACAAACCTCGGCCCGTTTCCCTGGCAAACAAAAGTAAGCTGCCCCGCTTCTGGATGGCAGATTGCAGGATGCACTTGGTACTATCAAACCAGCCCGACTTGGCCCTGGTGCCACCTTGGCTCTGGGAACCATGCTGCGTAACGTAGATTCTACGAGGACAGGCGGCCACTCCCAGCCACAGGCCTCTAAACAAAAACAACGGCGCTTTTCCCTGGAAAACAAAACTCGCCTGCCAACTTTTTGATGGCAGATTGCAGGAGCCACTTGGTACTATCAAACCAGCCCAACTTGGCACTGGTGCCACCATGGGTCTGGTCACCATCCTGCCTATCGTAGCTTTTCAGGAGCCAGCCGGTCACTCCCAGCCATAGGCCCCCAGACAAATACCTCGGCCCGTTTCCCTGGCAAACAAAAGTAAGCTGCCCCGCTTCTGGATGGCAGATTGCAGGAGCCACATGGTACTATCAAACCAGGCCAACATGGCACTGGTGCCACCTTGGCTCTGGGAACCATCCTGCCTATCGTGGATTTTCAGGGGCCAGCCGGCCACTCTCAGCCATATGCCCGCAAACACATACCACGGCCCTTTTCTCTGGCAAACAAAACTCAACTGCCCCTCTTCTGGATGGCAAATTGCAGGAGCCACTTGGTACTATCAAACCAGCCCAACTTGGCCCTGGTGCCACCTTGGCTCTGGGAACCATGCTGCGTAACGTAGATTCTACGAGGACAGGTGGCCACTCCCAGCCACAGGCCTCTAAACAAAAACAACGGCGCTTTTCCCTGGAAAACAAAACTCGCCTGCCAACTTTTTGATGGCAGATTGCAGGAGCCACTTGGTACTATCAAATCAGCCCAACTTGGCACTGGTGCCACCATGGGTCTGGTCACCATCCTGCCTATCGTAGCTTTTCAGGAGCCAGCCGGTCACTCCCAGCCATAGGCCCCCAGACAAATACCTCGGCCCGTTTCCCTGGCAAACAAAAGTAAGCTGCCCCGCTTCTGGATGGCAGATTGCAGGAGCCACATGGTACTATCAAACCAGGCCAACATGGCACTGGTGCCACCTTGGCTCTGGGAACCATCCTGCCTATCGTGGATTTTCAGGAGCCAGCCGGCCACTCTCAGCCATATGCCCGCAAACACATACCACGGCCCTTTTCTCTGGCAAACAAAACTCAACTGCCCCTCTTCTGGATGGCAAATTGCAGGACGCACTTGGTACTACGAAAACAGCCCGACTTGGCACTGATGCCACCTTGGGTCAGGGAACAATCCTGCGTATCGATCTTTTTAAGGAGCCAGCCGGCCACGTCCAGCCATATACCCCCAAAAAAAAACCACGGAACTTTTCTCCAGGAAACAAAAATCCGCTGCCCCGCGTCTGAATGGCAGATTTCAGGAGCTATTTAGTATTATCAAACCAGCCCGACTTGGCACTGGTGCTACCATGAGTCTGGTAACCATCCTGCCTATCGTAGCTTTTCAGTAGCCAGCCGGTCACTCCCAGCCATAGGCCCCCAGACAAATACCTCGGCCCGTTTCCCTGGCAAACAAAAGTAAGCTGCCCCGCTTCTGGATGGCAGATTGCAGGAGCCACTTGGTACTATCAAACCAGCCTAACTTTGCACTGGTGCCACCTTGGCTCTGGGAACCATCCTGCGTATCCAGGGTTCAAAGGAGGCAGCCGGCCACTCCCAGCCACAGGCCTCTAAACAAAAACAACGGCGTTTTTCCCTGGAAAACAAAACTCGCCTGACAACTTTTTGATGGCAGATTGCAGGAGCCACTTGGTACTATCAAACCAGCCCAACTTGGCACTGGTGCCACCATGGGTCTGGTCACCATCCTGCCCATCGTAGCTTTTCAGGAGCCAGCCGGTCACTCCCAGCCATAGGGCCCCAGACACAAACCTCGGCCCGTTTCCCTGGCAAACAAAATTAAGCTGCCCCGCTTCTGGATGGCAGATTGCAGGAGCCACTTTGCACCATCAAACCAGCCCGACTTGGCACTGGTGCCACCTCAGGTCTGGGAACCATGCTGCGTATCGTGGATTGTAAGGGGCCAGCCGGCCACTCCCAGCCACAGGCCCCCAAACAAAAGCAACGGCGCTTTTCCCTGGAAAACAAAACTCTCCTGCCAAGTTTTTGATGGCAGATTGCAGGAGCCACTTGGTACTATCAAACCAGCCCAACTTGGCACTGGTGCCACCATGGGTCTGGTCACCATCCTGCCTATCGTAGCTTTTCAGGAGCCAGCTGGTCACTCCCAGCCATAGGCCCCCAGACACAAACCTCGGCCCGTTTCCCTGGCAAACAAAAGTAAGCTGTCCAGCTTCTGGATGGCAGATTGCAGGAGCCACTTGGTACTATCAAACCAGCCCGACTTGGCACTGGTGCCACCTCAGGTCTGGGAACCATCCTGCGTATCGTGGATTCTAAGGAGCCAGCCGGCCACTCCCAGCCACAGGCCCCCAATTACAAAAAACGCCGCTTTTCCCTGGAAAACAAAACTCGCCTGCCAAATTTTGGATGGCAGATTGCAGGAACCACTTGGTACTATCAAACCAGCCCGACTTGGCACTGTTGCCACCTCAGGTCTGGGAACCATCCTGCGTATCGTGGATTCTAAGGAGCCAGCCGGCCACTCCCTGCCACAGGCCCCCAAACAAAAACAACGGCCCTTTTCCCTGGAAAACAAAATTCGCCGGCCGACTTTTTGATGGCAGATTGCAGGAGCCACTTGGTACTATCAAATCAGCCCAACTTGGCACTGGTGCCACCATGGGTCTGGTCACCATCCTGCCTATCGTAGCTTTTCAGGAGCCAGCCGGTCACTCCCAGCCATAGGCCCCCAGACACAAACCTCGGCTCGTTTCCCTGGCAAACAAAAGTAAGCTGCCCCGCTTCTGGATGGCAGATTGCAGGATCCACTTGGTACTATCAAATCAGCCCAACTTGGCACTGGTGCCACCTTGGGTCTGGGAACCATCCTGCGTATCGTGGATTCTAAGGAGCCAGCCGGCCACTCCCAGCCACAGGCCCGCAAACACAAACAACGGCGCTTTTCCCTGGAAAACAAAACTCGCCTGCTGATTTTTGATGGCAGATTGCAGGAGCCACTTGGTACTATCAAACCAGCCCAACTTGGCACTGCTGCCACCATGGGTCTGGTCACCATCCTGCCTATCGTAGCTTTTCAGGAGCCAGCCGGTCACTCCCAGCCATAGGCCCCCAACTCAAAGCTCGGCCCGTTTCCCTGGCAAACAAAAGTAAGCTGCCCCGCTTCTGGATATCAGATTGCAGGAGCCACTTTTCACCATCAAACTAGCCCGACTTGGCAATGATGCCACCTCTGGTCTGGGAACCATCCTGCGTATCGTGGATTCTAATTAGCCAGCCGGCCACTCCCAGCCACAGGCCCCCAAACACAAACAACGGCGCTTTTCCCTGGAAAACAAAACTCGCCTACCAACTATTTGATGGCAGATTGCAGGAGCCACTTGGTACTATCAAATCAGCCGAACTTGGCACTGGTGCCACCATGGGTCTGGTCACCATCCTGCCTATCGTAGCTTTTCAGGAGCCAGCCGGGCACTCCCAGCCATAGGCCCCCAGACACAAACCTCGGCCCCTTTCCCTGGGAAACAAAAGTAAGCTGCCCCACTTCTGGATGGCAGATTGCAGGAGCCACTTTGCACCATCAAACTGGCCCGACTTGTCACTGGTGCCTCCTCTGGTCTGGGAACCATCCTGCGTATCGTGGATTCTAATTAGCCAGCCGGCCACTCCCTGCCACAGGCCCCCAAACAAAAACAACGGCGCTTTTCCCTGGAAAACAAAACTCGCCTGCCAACTTTTTGATGGCAGATTGCAGGAGCCACTTGGTACTATCAAATCAGCCCAACTTGGCACTGGTGCCACCTCAGGTCTGGGAACCATCCTGCCTATCGTAGCTTTTCAGGAGCCAGCCGGTCACTCCCAGCCATAGGCCCCCAGACACAAAGCTCTGCCCGTTTCCCCGGCAAACCAAAGTAAGATGCCCCGCTTCTGGATGGCAGATTGCAGGAACCACTTTTCACCATCAAACTGGCCCGACTTGGAACTGGTGCCACCTCTGGTCTGGGAACCATGCTGCGTATCGTGGATTCTAATTAGCCATCCGGCCACTCCCAGCCACAGGCCCCGAAACACAAACAACGGAGTTCTTCCCTGGAAAACAAAACTCGCCTGCCAACTTTTTGATGGCAGATTGCAAGAGCCACTTGGTACTATCAAACCAGCCCAACTTGGCACTGGTGCCACCATGGGTCTGGTCACCATCCTGCCTCTCGTAGCTTTTCAGGACCTAGACGGTCACTCACAGCCATATGCCCCCAACTCAAAGCTCGGCCCGTTTCCCTGGCAAACAAAAGTAAGCTGCCCCGCTTCTGGATGGCAGATTGCAGGAGCCACTTTGCACCATCAAACTGGCCCGACTTGGCACTGGTGCCGCCTTGGGTCTGGGAACCATCCTGCGTATCGTGGATTCTAAGGAGCCATCCGGCCACTCCCACCCACAGGCCCCCAAACAAAAACAACGGCGCTTTTCCCTAGAAAACAAAACTCGCCTACAAACTATTGGATGGCAGATTGCAGGAGCCACTTGGTACTATCAAATCAGCCGAACTTGGCACTGGTTCCACCACGGGTCTGGTCACCATCCTGCCTATCGTAGCTTTTCAGGAGCCAGCCGGTCACTCCCAGCCATAGGCCCCCAGACAAAAACCTCGGCCCCTTTCCCTGGCAAACAAAAGTAAGCTGCCCCGCTTCTGGATGGCAGATTGCAGGACGCACTTGGTAGTATCAAAACAGCCCGACTTGGCACTGGTGCCACCTCTGGTCTGGGAACCATCCTGCGTATCGTAGATTCTAATTAGCCAGCCGGCCACTCCCAGCCACAGGCCCACAAACACAAACAACGGCGCTTTTCCCTGGAAAACAAAACTTGCCTGCCAACTTTTTGATGGCAGATTGCAGGAGCCACTTGGTACTATCAAACCAGCCCAACTTGGCACTGGTGCCACCATGGGTCTGGTCACCATCCTGCCTATCGTAGCTTTTCAGGAGCCAGCCGGTCACTCCCAGCCATAGGCCCCCAGACACAAACCTCGGCCCGTTTCCCTGGCAAACAAAAGTAAGCTGCCCCGCTTCTGGATGGCAGATTGTAGGACGCACTTGTTACTATCAAACCAGCCCGACTTGGCACTGGTGACACCTCTGGTCTGGGAACCATCCTGCCTATGGTGGATTTTCAGGGGCCAGCCGGCCACTCTCAGCCATGTGCCCCCAAAAACAAACCACGGCCCTTTTCTCTGGCAAACAAAACTCAACTGCCCCTCTTCTGGATGGCAAATTTTAGGACGCACTTTGTACTACGAAAACCGCCCGACATGGCACTGGTGCCACCTTGTGTCAGGGAACCATCCTGCATATCGGGCTTTTTAAGGAGCCAGCCGGCCACGCCCAGCCATATACCCCAAAAACAAAAAAAGGACCATTCCTCTTGGAAACAAAAATCCGCTGCCCCGCGTCTGGATGGCAGATTGCAGGAGCCACTTTGCACCATCAAACCAGCCCGACTTGGCACTGGTGCCACCTTGGGTCTGGGAACAATCCTGCATATCGTGGATTCTAAGCAGCCAGCCGGCCACTCCCAGCCACAGGCCCCCAAACACAAACAATGGCGCTTTTCCCTGGAAAACAAAACTCGCCTGCCAGCTTTTTGATGGCAGATTGCAGGAGCCACTTGGTACTATCAAATCATCCCAACTTGGCACTGGTGCCACTATGGGTCTGGGAACCATCCTGCCTATTGTAGCTTTTCAGGAGCCAGCCGGTCACTCCCAGCCATAGGCCCCCAGACACAAACCTCGGACCGTTTCCCTGGCAAACAAAATTAAGCTGCCCCGAATCTGGATGGCAGATTGCAGGAGCCACTTGGTAGTGTCAAACCAGCCCGACTTGGCACTGGTGCCACCTTGGCTCTGGGAACCATCCTGCGTATCGTGGATTCTAATTAGCCACCCGGCCACTCCCAGCCACAGGCCCCCAAACACAAACAACGGCGCTTTTCCCTGGAAAACAAAACTCGCCTGCCAACCTTTTGATGGCAGATTGCAGGAGCCACTTGGTACTATCAAACCAGCCCAACTTGGCACTGGTGCCACCATGGGTCTGGTCACCATCCTGCCTATCGTAGCTTTTCAGGAGCCAGCCGGTCACTCCCAGCCATAGACCCCCAGACACAAACCTCGGCCCGTTTCCCTGGAAAACAAAAGTAAGCTGCCCCGATTCTGGATGGCAGATTGCAGGAGCCACTTGCTACTATCAAATCAGCCCAACTTGGCACTGGTGCCACCATGGGTCTGGTCACCATCCTGCCTATCGTAGCTTTTCAGGAGCCAGCCGGTCACTCCCTGCCATAGGCCCCCAGACACAAACCTCGGCCCGTTTCCCTGGCAAACAAAAGTAAGCTGCCCCGCTTCTGGATGGCAGATTGCAGGAGCCACTTTGCATCATCAAACTGGCCCGAGTTGGCCCTGGTGCCACCTTGGCTCTGGGAACCATGCTGCGTAACGTAGATTCTACGAGGACAGGCGGCCACTCCCAGCCACAGGCCTCTAAACAAAAACAACGGCGCTTTTCCCTGGAAAACAAAACTCGCCTGCCAACTTTTTGATGGCAGATTGCAGGAGCCACTTGGTACTATCAAACCAGCCCAACTTGGCACTGGTGCCACCATGGGTCTGGTCACCATCCTGCCTATCGTAGCTTTTCAGGAGCCAGCCGGTCACTCCCAGCCATAGGCCCCCAGACAAATACCTCGGCCCGTTTCCCTGGCAAACAAAAGTAAGCTGCCCCGCTTCTGGATGGCAGATTGCAGGAGCCACATGGTACTATCAAACCAGGCCAACATGGCACTGGTGCCACCTTGGCTCTGGGAACCATCCTGCCTATCGTGGATTTTCAGGGGGCAGCCGGCCACTCTCAGCCATATGCCCGCAAACACATACCACGGCCCTTTTCTCTGGCAAACAAAACTCAACTGCCCCTCTTCTGGATGGCAAATTGCAGGACGCACGTGGTACTACGAAAACAGCCCGACTTGGCACTGATGCCACCTTGGTTCAGGGAACAATCCTGCGTATCGATCTTTTTAAGGAGCCAGCCGGCCACGTCCAGCCATATACCCCCAAAAAAAAACCACGGAACTTTTCTCCAGGAAACAAAAATCCGCTGCCCCGCGTCTGAATGGCAGATTTCAGGAGCTATTTAGTATTATCAAACCAGCCCGACTTGGCACTGGTGCTACCATGAGTCTGGTAACCATCCTGCCTATCGTAGCTTTTCAGTAGCCAGCCGGTCACTCCCAGCCATAGGCCCCCAGACAAATACCTCGGCCCGTTTCCCTGGCAAACAAAAGTAAGCTGCCCCGCTTCTGGATGGCAGATTGCAGGAACCACTTGGTACTATCAAACCAGCCTAACTTTGCACTGGTGCCACCTTGGCTCTGGGAACCATCCTGCGTATCCAGGGTTCAAAGGAGGCAGCCGGCCACTCCCAGCCACAGGCCTCTAAACAAAAACAACGGCGTTTTTCCCTGGAAAACAAAACTCGCCTGACAACTTTTTGATGGCAGATTGCAGGAGCCACTTGGTACTATCAAACCAGCCCAACTTGGCACTGGTGCCACCATGGGTCTGGTCACCATCCTGCCTATCTTAGCTTTTCAGGAGCCAGCCGGTCACTCCCAGCCATAGGGCCCCAGACACAAACCTCGGCCCGTTTCCCTGGCAAACAAAATTAAGCTGCCCCGCTTCTGGATGGCAGATTGCAGGAGCCACTTTGCACCATCAAACCAGCCCGACTTGGCACTGGTGCCACCTCTGGTCTGGGAACCATGCTGCGTATCGTGGATTCTAAGGGGCCAGCCGGCCACTCCCAGCCACAGGCCCCCAAACAAAAGCAACGGCGCTTTTCCCTGGAAAACAAAACTCTCCTGCCAAGTTTTTGATGGCAGATTGCAGGAGCCACTTGGTACTATCAAACCAGCCCAACTTGGCACTGGTGCCACCATGGGTCTGGTCACCATCCTGCCTATCGTAGCTTTTCAGGAGCCAGCTGGTCACTCCCAGCCATAGGCCCCCAGACACAAACCTCGGCCCGTTTCCCTGGCAAACAAAAGTAAGCTGTCCAGCTTCTGGATGGCAGATTGCAGAAGCCACTTGGTACTATCAAACCAGCCCAACTTGGCACTGGTGCCACCTCTGGTCTGGGAACCATCCTGCGTATCGTGGATTCTAAGGAGCCAGCCGGCCACTCCCAGCCACAGGCCCCCAAACACAAAAAACGGCGCTTTTCCCTGGAAAACAAAACTCGCCTGCCAAATTTTTGATGGCAGATTGCAGGAACCACTTGGTACTATCAAAGCAGCCCGACTTGGCACTGTTGCCACCTCAGGTCTGGGAACCATCCTGCGTATCGTGGATTCTAAGGAGCCAGCTGGCCACTCCCTGCCACAGGCCCCCAAACAAAAACAACGGCCCTTTTCCCTGGAAAACAAAATTCGCCGGCCGACTTTTTGATGGCAGATTGCAGGAGCCACTTGGTACTATCAAATCAGCCCAACTTGGCACTGGTGCCACCATGGGTCTGGTCACCATCCTGCCTATCGTAGCTTTTCAGGAGCCAGCCGGTCACTCCCAGCCATAGGCCCCCAGACACAAACCTCGGCTCGTTTCCCTGGCAAACAAAAGTAAGCTGCCCCGCTTCTGGATGGCAGATTGCAGGAGCCACTTGGTACTATCAAATCAGCCCAACTTGGCACTGGTGCCACCTTGGGTCTGGGAACCATCCTGCGTATCGTGGATTCTAAGGAGCCAGCCGGCCACTCCCAGCCACAGGCCCGCAAACACAAACAACGGCGCTTTTCCCTGGAAATCAAAACTCGCCTGCTGATTTTTGATGGCAGATTGCAGGAGCCACTTGGTACTATCAAACCAGCCCAACTTGGCACTGCTGCCACCATGGGTCTGGTCACCATCCTGCCTATCGTAGCTTTTCAGGAGCCAGCCGGTCACTCCCAGCCATATGCCCCCAACTCAAAGCTCGGCCTGTTTCCCTGGCAAACAAAAGTAAGCTGCCCCGCTTCTGGATATCAGATTGCAGGAGCCACTTTTCACCATCAAACTAGCCCGACTTGGCAATGGTGCCACCTCTGGTCTGGGAACCATCCTGCGTATCGTGGATTCTAATTAGCCATCCGTCCACTCCCAGCCACAGGCCCCCAAACACAAACAACGGCGCTTTTCCCTGGAAAACAAAACTCGCCTACCAACATTTCGATGGGAGATTGCAGGAGCCACTTGGTACTATCAAATCAGCCGAACTTGGCACTGGTGCCACCATGGGTCTGGTCACCATCCTGCCTATCGTAGCTTTTCAGGAGCCAGCCGGGCACTCCCAGCCATAGGCCCACAGACAAAAAGCTCGGCCCCTTTCCCTGGGAAACAAAAGTAAGCTGCCCCACTTCTGGATGGCAGATTGCAGGAGCCACTTTGCACCATCAAACTGGCCCGACTTGTCACTGGTGCCTCCTCTGGTCTGGGAACCATCCTGCGTATCGTGGATTCTAATTAGCCAGCCGGCCACTCCCTGCCACAGGCCCCCAAACAAAAACAACGGCGCTTTTCCCTGGAAAACAAAACTCGCCTGCCAACATTTTGATGGCAGATTGCAGGAGCCACTTGGTACTATCAAACCAGCCCAACTTGGCACTGGTGCCACCATGGGTCTGGTCACCATCCTGCCTATCGTAGCTTTTCAGGAGCCAGACGGTCACTCCCAGCCATAGGCCCCCAGACACAAACCTCGGCCCGTTTCCCTGGCAAACAAAAGTAAGCTACCCCGCTTCTGGATGGCAGATTGCAGGACGCACTTGGTACTATCAAACCAGCCCAACTTGGCACTGGTGCCACCTCTGGTCTGGGAACCATCCTGCGTATCGGTGATTCTAAGGAGACAGCCGGCCACTCCCTGCCACAGGCCCCCAAACACAAACAACGGCGCTTTTCCCTGGAAAACAAAACTCGCCTGACAACTTTTTGATGGCAGATTGCAGGAGCCACTTGGTACTATCAAACCAGCCCAACTTGGCACTGGTGCCACCATGGGTCTGGTCACCATCCTGCCTATCGTAGCTTTTCAGGAGCCAGCCGGTCACTCCCAGCCATAGGCCCCCAGACACAAACCTCGGCCCGTTTCCCTGGCAAACAAAATTAAGCTGCCCCGCTTCTGGATGGCAGATTGCAGGAACCACTTGTTACTATCAAACCAGCCCGACTTGGCACTGGTGCAACCTCTGGTCTGGGAACCATCCTGCGTATCGTGGATTCTAAGGAGCCAGCCGGCCACTCCCTGCCACAGGCCCCCAAACACAAACAACGGCGCTTTTCCCTGGAAAACAAAACTCGCCTGCCAACTTTTTGATGGCAGATTGCAGGAGCCACTTGGTACTATCAAACCAGCCCAACTTGGCACTGGTGCCACCATGGGTCTGGTCACCATCCTGCCTATCGTAGCTTTTCAGGAGCCAGCCGGTCACTCCCAGCCACAGGCCCCGAGACACAAATGTCGGCCCTTTTCCCTGGCAAACAAAAGTAAGCTGCCCTGCTTATGGATGGCAGATTGCAGGAGCCACTTTGCACCATCAAACTAGCCCGACTTGGCACTGGTGCCACCATGGGTCTTGGAACCATCCTGCGTATCGTGGATTCTAAGGAGCCATCCGGCCACTCCCACCCACAGGCCCCCAAACAAAACAACGGAGCTTTTCCCTGGAAAACAAAACTCGCCTGCCAACTTTTTGATGGCAGATTGCAGGAGCCACTTGGTACTATCAAACCAGCCCAACTTGGCACTGGTGCCACCATGGGTCTGGTCACCATCCTGCCTATCGTAGCTTTTCAGGAGCCAGACGGTCACTCCCAGCCATAGGCCCCCAGACACAAACCTCTGCCCGTTTCCCTGGCAAACAAAAGTAAGCTGCCCCACTTCTGGATGGCAGATTGCAGGAGCCACTTTGCACCATCAAACTGGCCCGACTTGTCACTGGTGCCACCTCTGGTCTGGGAACCATCCTGCGTATCGTGGATTCTAATTAGCCAGCCGGCCACTCCCTGCCACAGGCCCCCAAACAAAAACAACGGCGCTTTTCCCTGGAAAACAAAACTCGCCTGCCAACTTTTTGATGGCAGATTGCAGGAGCCACTTGGTACTATCAAACCAGCCCAACTTGGCACTGGTGCCACCATGGGTCTGGTCACCATCCTGCCTATCGTAGCTTTTCAGGAGCCAGACGGTCACTCCCAGCCATAGGCCCCCAGACACAAACCTCGGCCCGTTTCCCTGGCAAACAAAAGTAAGCTACCCCGCTTCTGGATGGCAGATTGCAGGACGCACTTGGTACTATCAAACCGGCCCAACTTGGCACTGGTGCCACCTCTGGTCTGGGAACCATCCTGCGTATCGGTGATTCTAAGGAGCCAGCCGGCCACTCCCACCCACAGGCCCCCAAACACAAACAACGGCGCTTTTACCTGGAAAACGAAACTCGCCTGCAAACTTTTTGATGGCAGATTGCAGGAGCCACTTGGTACTATCAAACCAGCCCAACTTGGCACTGGTGCCACCGTGGGTCTGGTCACCATCCTGCCTATCGTAGCTTTTCAGGAGCCAGCCGGTCACTCCCAGCCATAGGCGCCCAGACACAAACCTCGGCCCGTTTCCCTGGCAAACAAAATTAAGCTGCCCCACTTCTGGATGGCAGATTGCAGGAACCACTTGGTACTATCAAACCAGCCCGACTTGGCACTGGTGCCACCTCTGGTCTGGGAACCATCCTGCGTATCGTGGATTCTAAGGAGCCAGCCGGCCACTCCCTGCCACAGGCCCCCAAACACAAACAACGGCGCTTTTCCCTGGAAAACAAAACTCGCCTGCCAACTTTTTGATGGCAGATTGCAGGAGCCACTTGGTACTATCAAACCAGCCCAACTTGGCACTGGTGCCACCATGGGTCTGGTCACCATCCTGCCTATCGTAGCTTTTCAGGAGCCAGCCGGTCACTCCCAGCCATAGGCCCCCAGACACAAAGCTCGGCCCGTTTCCCTGGCAAACAAAAGTAAGCTGCCCCGCTTCTGGATGGCAGATTGCAGGACGCACTTGGTAGTATCAAAGCAGCCCGACTTGGTACTGGTGCCACCTCAGGTCTGGGAACCATGCTGCGTATCGTGGATTCTAAGGAGCCAGCCGGCCACTCCCAGCCACAGGCCCCCAAACACAAACAACGGCGCTTTTCCCTGGAAAACAAAACTCGCCTGCCAACTTTTTGATGGCAGATTGCAGGAGCCACTTGGTACTATCAAACCAGCCCAACTTGGCACTGGTGCCACCATGGGTCTGGTCACCATCCTGCCTATCGTAGCTTTTCAGGAGCCAGCCGGTCACTCCCAGCCATAGGCCGCAGGACACAAAGCTCGGCCCGTTTCCCTGGCAAACAAAAGCAAGCTGCCCCGCTTCTGGATGGCAGATTGCAGGAGCCACTTTGCACCATCAAACTAGCCCGACTTGGCCCTGGTGCAACCTCAGGTCTGGGAACCATCCTGCGTATCGTGGATTCTAATTAGCCATCCGTCCACTCCCACCCACAGGCCCCCAAACACAAACAACGGCGCTTTTCCCTGGAAAACAAAACTCGCCTGCCAACTTTTTGATGGCAGATTGCAGGAGCCACTTGGTACTATCAAATCAGCCCAACTTGACACTGGTGCCACCTCTGGTCTGTTCAACATCCTGCCTATCGTAGCTTTTCAGGTGCCAGCCGGTCACTCCAAGCCATAGGCCCCGAGACACAAAGCTCGGCCCTTTTACCTGGCAAAAAAAAGTAAGCTGCCCCGCTTCTGCATGGCAGATTGCAGGAGCCACTTGGTACTATCAAACCAGCCCATCTTGGCACTGGTGCCACCTTGGGTCTGGGAACCATCCTGCGTATCGTGGATTCTAAGGAGCCAGCCGGCCACTCCCAGCCACAGGCCCCCAAACACAAACAACGGTGCTTTTCCCTGGAAAACAAAACTCTCCTGCCAAGTTTTTGATGGCAGATTGCAGGAGCCACTTGGTACTATCAAACCAGCCCAACTTGGCACTGGTGCCACCATGGGTCTGGTCACCATCCTGCCTATCGTAGCTTTTCACGAGCCAGCCGGTCACTCCCAGCCATAGGCCCCCAGACACAAAGCTCTGCCCGTTTCCCTGGCAAACAAAAGTAAGCTGCCCCGCTTCTGGATGGCAGATTGCAGGAGCGACTTGGTACTATCAAACCAGCCCGACTTGGCACTGGTGCCACCTCTGGTCTGGGAACCATGCTGCGTATCGTGGATTCTAAGGAGCCAGCCGGCCACTCCCAGCCACAGGCACCCAAACACAAACAACAGCGCTTTTCCCTGGAAAACAAAACTCGCCTGCCAAATTTTGATGGCAGATTGCAGAAGCCACTTGGTACTATCAAACCAGCCCAACTTGGCACTGGTGCCACCATGGGTCTGGTCACCATCCTGCCTATCGTAGCTTTTCACGAGCCAGCCGGTCACTCCCAGCCATAGGCCCCCAGACACAAAGCTCTGCCTGTTTCCCTGGCAAACAAAAGTAAGCTGCCCCGCTTCTGGATGGCAGATTGCAGGAGCGACTTGGTACTATCAAACCAGCCCGACTTGGCACTGGTGCCACCTCTGGTCTGGGAACCATGCTGCGTATCGTGGATTCTAAGGAGCCAGCCGGCCACTCCCAGCCACAGGCCCCCAAACACAAACAACGGCGCTTTTCCCTGGAAAACAAAACTCG
Organism: Melospiza melodia melodia; assembly: GCF_035770615.1. NCBI lineage: Eukaryota > Metazoa > Chordata > Aves > Passeriformes > Passerellidae > Melospiza > Melospiza melodia. Next base: position 373,704 of record NC_086213.1, on the reverse strand, counting down.
CCTGCCAAATTTTGATGGCAGATTGCAGAAGCCACTTGGTACTATCAAACCAGCCCAACTTGGCACTGGTGCCACCATGGGTCTGGGAACCATCCTCCGTATCGTGGATTCTAATTAGCCATCCGTCCACTCCGGGCCACAGGGCCCCAGGAAAAAACAACGGCGCTTTTCCCTGGAAAACAAAACTCGCCTGCCAACTTTTTGATGGCCGATTGCACGAAACACTTGGTATTATCAAGCCAGCCCGACTTGGCACTGGTGCCACCTTGGCTCTGGGAAGCATGCTGCGTATCGTGGATTCTAAGGAGCCAGCCGGCCACTCCCTGCCACAGGCCCCCAAACACAAACAACGGCGCTTTTCCCTGGAAATCAACACTCGCTTGCCGACTTTTTGATGGCAGATTGCAGGAACCACTTGGTACTATCAAATCAGCACAACTTGGCACTGGTGCCACCTCAGGTCTGGGAACCATCCTGCCTATCGTAGCTTTTCAGGAGCCAGCCGGTCACTCCCAGCCATAGGCCCCCAGACACAAAGCTCTGCCCGTTTCCCTGGCAAACCAAAGTAAGCTGCCCCGCATCTGGATGGCAGATTGCAGGAGCCACTTTGCACCATCAAACTGGCCCGACTTGGCACTGGTGCCACCTCAGGTCTGGGAACCATCCTGCGTATCGTGGATTCTAATTAGCCATCCGGCCACTCCCACCCACAGGCCCCCAAACACAAACAACGGCGCTTTTCCCTGGAAAACAAAACTCGCCTACAAACTATTTGATGGCAGATTGCAGGAGCCACTTGGTACTATCAAATCAGCCGAACTTGGCACTGGTGCCACCATGGGTCTGGTCACCATCCTGCCTATCGTAGCTTTTCAGGAGCCAGCCGGTCACTCCCTGCCATAGGCCCCGAGACAAAAACCTCGGCCCCTTTCCCTGGCAAACAAAAGTAAGCTGCCCCACTTCTGGATGGCAGATTGCAGGAGCCACTTTGCACCATCAAACTGGCCCGACTTGGCACTGGTGCCACCTCTGGTCTGGGAACCATCCTGCGTATCGTGGATTCTAATTAGCCAGCCGGACACTCCCTGCCACAGGCCCCCAAACACAAACAACGGCGCTTTTCCCTGGAAAACCAAACTTGCCTGCCAACTTTTTGATGGCAGATTGCAGGAGCCACTTGGTACTATCAAACAAGCCCAACTTGGCACTGGTGCCACCATGGGTCTGGTCACCATCCTGCCTATCGTAGCTTTTCAGGAGCCAGCCGGTCACTCCCACCCATAGGCCCCCAGACACAAACCTCGGCCCGTTTCCCTGGCAAACAAAAGTAAGCTGCCCCGCTTCTGGATGGCAGATTGTAGGACGCACTTGTTACTATCAAAGCAGCCCGACTTGGCACTGGTGCCACCTCTGGTCTGGGAACCATCCTGCGTATCGTGGATTCTAAGGAGCCAGCCGGCCACTCCCACCCACAGGCACCCAAACACAAACAACGGCGCTTTTCCCTGGAAAACAAAACTCGCCTGCCAACTTTTTGATGGCAGATTGCAGGAGCCACTTGGTACTATCAAACCAGCCCAACTTGGCACTGGTGCCACCATGGGTCTGGTCACCATCCTGCCTATCGTAGCTTTTCAGAAGCCAGCCGGTCACTCCCAGCCATAGGCCCCCAGACACAAACCTCGGCCCGTTTCCCTGGCAAACAAAAGTAAGCTGCCCCGCTTCTGCATGGCAGATTGCAGGAGCTACTTAGTACTATCAAACCAGCCCAACTTGGCACTGGTGACACCTCTGGTCTGGGAACCATCCTGCCTATGGTGGATTTTCAGGGGCCAGCCGGCCACTCTCAGCCATATGCCCCCAAAAACAAACCACGGCCCTTTTCTCTGGCAAACAAAACTCAACTGCCCCTCTTCTGGATGGCAAATTTTAGGACGCTCTTTGTACTACGAAAACCGCCCGAGATGGCACTGGTGCCACCATGTGTCAGGGAACCATCCTGCATATCGAGCTTTTTAAGGAGCCAGCCGGCCACGCCCAGCCATATACCCCAAAAACAAACAAAGGACCATTCCTCTTGGAAACAAAAATCCGCTGCCCCGCGTCTGGATGGCAGATTGCAGGAGCCACTTTGCACCATCAAACCAGCCCGACTTGGCACTGGTGCCACCTTGGGTCTGGGAACAATCCTGCATATCGTGGATTCTAAGGAGCCAGCCGGCCACTCCCAGCCACAGGCCCCCAAACACAAACAATGGCGCTTTTCCCTGGAAAACAAAACTCGCCTGCCAGCTTTTTCATGGCAGATTGCAGGAGCCACTTGGTACTATCAAATCATCCCAACTTGGCACTGGTGCCACTATGGGTCTGGGAACCATCCTGCCTATTGTAGCATTTCAGGAGCCAGCCGGTCACTCCCAGCCATAGGCCCCCAGACACAAACCTCGGACCGTTTCCCTGGCAAACAAAATTAAGCTGCCCCGAATCTGGATGGCAGATTGCAGGATCCACTTGGTAGTGTCAAACCAGCCCGACTTGGCACTGGTGCCACCTTGGCTCTGGGAACCATCCTGCGTATCGTGGATTCTAAGCAGCCACCCGGCCACCCTGAGCCACAGGCCCCCAAACACAAACAACGGCGCTTTTCCCTGGAAAACAAAACTCGCCTGCCAACTTTTTGATGGCAGATTGCAGGAGCCACTTGGTACTATCAAACCAGCCCAACTTGGCACTGGTGCCACCATGGGTCTGGTCACCATCCTGCCTATCGTAGCTTTTCAGGAGCCAGCCGGTCACTCCCAGCCATAGACCCCCAGACACAAACCTCGGCCCGTTTCCCTGGAAAACAAAAGTAAGCTACCCCGATTCTGGATGGCAGATTGCAGGAGCCACTTGCTACTATCAAACCAGCCCAACTTGGCACTGGTGCCACCATGGGTCTGGTCACCATCCTGCCTATCGTAGCTTTTCAGGAGCCAGCCGGTCACTCCCTGCCATAGGCCCCCAGACACAAACCTCGGCCCGTTTCCCTGCCAAACAAAATAAGGCTGCCCCGCTTCTGGATGGCAGGTTGCAGGAGCCACTTGGTACTATCAAACCAGCCCGACTTGGCACTGTTGCCACCTCAGGTCTGGGAACCATCCTGCGTATCGTGGATTCTAAGGAGCCAGCCGGCCACTCCCTGCCACAGGCCCCCAAACAAAAACAACGGCCCTTTTCCCTGGAAAACATAATTCGCCTGCCGACTTTTTGATGGCAGATTGCAGGAGCCACTTGGTACTATCAAATCAGCCCAACTTGGCACTGGTGCCACCATGGGTCTGGTCACCATCCTGCCTATCGTAGCTTTTCAGGAGCCAGCCGGTCACTCCCAACCATAGGCCCCCAGACACAAACCTCGGCCCGTTTCCCTGGCAAACAAAAGTAAGCTGCCCCGCTTCTGGATGGCAGATTGCAGGAGCCACTTGGTACTATCAAATCAGCCCAACTTGGCACTGGTGCCACCTTGGGTCTGGGAACCATCCTGCGTATCGTGGATTCTAATTAGCCAGCCGGCCACTCCCAGCCACAGGCCCGCAAACACAAACAACGGCGCTTTTCCCTGGAAAACAAAACTCGCCTGCTGATTTTTGATGGCAGATTGCAGGAGCCACTTGGTACTATCAAACCAGCCCAACTTGGCACTGGTGCCACCATGGGTCTGGTCACCATCCTGCCTATCGTAGCTTTTCAGGAGCCAGCCGGTCACTCCCAGCCATATGCCCCCAACTCAAAGCTCGGCCTGTTTCCCTGGCAAAAAAAAGTAAGCTGCCCCGCTTCTGGATATCAGATTGCAGGAGCCACTTTGCACCATCAAACTAGCCCGACTTGGCAATGGTGCCACCTCTGGTCTGGGAACCATCCTGCGTATCGTGGATTCTAATTAGCCATCCGTCCACTCCCAGCCACAGGCCCCCAAACACAAACAACGGCGCTTTTCCCTGGAAAACAAAACTCGCCTGCCAACTTTTTGATGGCAGATTGCAGGAGCCACTTGGTACTATCAAACCAGCCCAACTTTGCACTGGTGCCACCTTGGCTCTGGGAACCATCCTGCGTATCCAGGGTTCAAAGGAGGCAGCCGGCCACTCCCAGCCACAGGACTCTAAACAAAAACAACAGCGCTTTTCCCTGGAAAACAAAACTCGCCTGCCAACTTTTTGATGGCAGATTGCAGGAGCCACTTGGTATTATGAAATCAGCCCAACTTGGCACTGGTGCCACCATGGGTCTGGTCACCATCCTGCCTATCGTAGCTTTTCAGGAGCCAGCCGGTCACTCCCAGCCATAGACCCCCAGACACAATCCTCGGCCCGTTTCCCTGGAAAACAAAAGTAAGCTGCCCCGCTTCTGGATGGCAGATTGCAGGAGCCACTTGGTACTATGAAATCAGCCCAACTTGGCACTGGTGCCACCATGGGTCTGGTAAACCTCCTGCCTATCGTAGCTTTTCAGGAGCCAGCCGGTCACTCCCTGCCATAGGCCCCCAGACACAAACCTCGGCCCGTTTCCCTGGCAAACAAAAGTAAGCTACCCCGCTTTTGGATGGCAGATTGCAGGAGCCACTTGGTACTATCAAACCAGCCCGACTTGGCCCTGGTGCCACCTTGGCTCTGGGAACCATGCTGCGTAACGTAGATTCTACGAGGACAGGTGGCCACTCCCAGCCACAGGCCTCTAAACAAAAACAACGGCGCTTTTCCCTGGAAAACAAAACTCGCCTGCCAACTTTTTGATGGCAGATTGCAGGAGCCACTTGGTACTATGAAATCAGCCCAACTTGGCACTGGTGCCACCATGGGTCTGGTCACCATCCTGCCTATCGTAGCTTTTCAGGAGCCAGCCGGTCACTCCCAGCCATAGGCCCCCAGACAAATACCTCGGCCCGTTTCCCTGGCAAACAAAAGTAAGCTGCCCCGCTTCTGGATGGCAGATTGCAGGAGCCACATGGTACTATCAAACCAGGCCAACATGGCACTGGTGCCACCTTGGCTCTGGGAACCATCCTGCCTATCGTGGATTTTCAGGGGCCAGCCGGCCACTCTCAGCCATATGCCCGCAAACACATACCATGGCCCTTTTCTCTGGCAAACAAAACTCAACTGCCCCTCTTCTGGATGGCAAATTGCAGGACGCACTTGGTACTACGAAAACAGCCCGACTGGGCACTGGTGCCACCTCTGGTCTGGGAACCATCGTGCGTATCGTGGATTCTAAGGGGCCAGCCGGCCACTCCCAGCCACAGGCCCCCAAACAAAAACAATGGCGCTTTTCCCTGGAAAACAAAACTCTCCTGCCAAGTTTTTGATGGCAGATTGCAGGAGCCACTTTGTACTATCAAACCAGCCCGACTTGGCACTGGTGCCACCATGGGTCTGGTCACCATCCTGCCTATCGTAGCTTTTCATGAGCCAGCTGGTCACTCCCAGCCATAGGCCCCCAGACACAAACCTCGGCCCGTTTCCCTGGCAAACAAAAGTAAGCTGTCCAGCTTCTGGATGGCAGATTGCAGGAGCCACTTGGTACTATCAAACCAGCCCAACTTGGCACTGGTACCACCTCTGGTCTGGGAACCATCCTGCGTATCGTGGATTCTAAGGAGCCAGCCGGCCACTCCCAGCCACAGGCCCCCAAACACAAACAACGGCACTTTTCCCTGGAAAACAAAACTCGCCTGCCAAATTTTTGATGGCAGATTGCAGAAACCACTTGGTACTATCAAACCAGCCCGACTTGGCACTGTTGCCACCTCAGGTCTGGGAACCATCCTGCGTATCGTGGATTCTAAGGAGCCAGCCGGCCTCTCCCTGCCACAGGCCCCCAAACAAAAACAACGGCCCTTTTCCCTGGAAAACATAATTCGCCTGCCGACTTTTTGATGGCAGATTGCAGGAGCCACTTGGTACTATCAAATCAGCCCAACTTGGCACTGGTGCCACCATGGGTCTGGTCACCATCCTGCCTATCGTAGCTTTTCAGGAGCCAGACGGTCACTCCCAGCCATAGGCCCCCAGACACAAACCTCGGCCCGTTTCCCTGGCAAACAAAAGTAAGCTGCCCCGCTTCTGGATGGCAGATTGCAGGAGCCACTTGGTACTATCAAATCAGCCCAACTTGGCACTGGTGCCACCTTGGGTCTGGGAACCATCCTGCGTATCGTGGATTCTAAGGAGCCAGCCGGCCACTCCCAGCCACAGGCCCGCAAACACAAACAACGGCGCTTTTCCCTGGAAAACAAAACTCGCCTGCTGATTTTTGATGGCAGATTGCAGGAGCCACTTGGTACTATCAAACCAGCCCAACTTGGCACTGGTGCCACCATGGGTCTGGTCACCATCCTGCCTATCGTAGCTTTTCAGGAGCCAGCCGGTCACTCCCAGCCATATGCCCCCAACTCAAAGCTCGGCCTGTTTCCCTGGCAAAAAAAAGTAAGCTGCCCCGCTTCTGGTTATCAGATTGCAGGAGCCACTTTTCAACATCAAACTAGCCCGACTTGGCAATGGTGCCACCTCTGGTCTGGGAACCATCCTGCGTATCGTGGATTCTAATTAGCCATCCGTCCACTCCCAGCCACAGGCCCCCAAACACAAACAACGGCGCTTTTCCCTGGAAAACAAAACTCGCCTGCCAACTTTTTGATGGCAGATTGCAGGAGCCACTTGGTACTATCAAACCAGCCCAACTTGGCACTGGTGCCACCATGGGTCTGGTCACCATCCTGCCTATCCTAGCTTTTCAGGAGCCAGCCGGTCACTCCCAGCCATAGGGCCCCAGACACAAAGCTCTGCCCGTTTCCCTGGCAAACAAAAGTAAGCTGCCCCGCTTCTGGATATCAGATTGCAGGAGCCACTTTTCACCATCAAACTAGCCCGACTTGGCAATGGTGCCACCTCTGGTCTGGGAACCATCGTGCGTATCGTGGATTCTAATTAGCCATCCGTCCACTCCCTGCCACAGGCCCCCAAACACAAACAACGGCGCTTTTCCCTGGAAAACAAAACTCGCCTGCCAACTTTTTGATGGCAGATTGCAGGAGCCACTTGGTACTATCAAACCCGCCCAACTTTGCACTGGTGCCACCTTGGCTCTGGGAACCATCCTGCGTATCCAGGGTTCAAAGGAGGCAGCCGGCCACTCCCAGCCACAGGCCTCTAAACAAAAACAACGGCGCTTTTCCCTGGAAAACAAAACTCGCCTGCCAACTTTTTGATGGCAGATTGCAGGAGCCACTTGGTACTATGAAATCAGCCCAACTTGGCACTGGTGCCACCATGGGTCTGGTAAACATCCTGCCTATCGTAGCTTTTCAGGAGCCAGCCGGTCACTCCCTGCCATAGGCCCCCAGACACAAACCTCGGCCCGTTTCCCTGGCAAACAAAAGTAAGCTGCCCCGCTTTTGGATGGCAGATTGCAGGATGCACTTGGTACTATCAAACCAGCCCGACTTGGCCCTGGTGCCACCTTGGCTCTGGGAACCATGCTGCGTAACGTAGATTCTACGAGGACAGGCGGCCACTCCCAGCCACAGGCCTCTAAACAAAAACAACGGCGCTTTTCCCTGGAAAACAAAACTCGCCTGCCAACTTTTTGATGGCAGATTGCAGGAGCCACTTGGTACTATCAAACCAGCCCAACTTGGCACTGGTGCCACCATGGGTCTGGTCACCATCCTGCCTATCGTAGCTTTTCAGGAGCCAGCCGGTCACTCCCAGCCATAGACCCCCAGACAAAATCCTCGGCCCGTTTCCCTGGAAAACAAAAGTAAGCTGCCCCGATTCTGGATGGCAGATTGCAGGAGCCACTTGGTACTATGAAATCAGCCCAACTTGGCACTGGTGCCACCATGGGTCTGGTAAACATCCTGCCTATCGTAGCTTTTCAGGAGCCAGCCGGTCACTCCCTGCCATAGGCCCCCAGACACAAACCTCGGCCCGTTTCCCTGGCAAACAAAAGTAAGCTACCCCGCTTTTGGATGGCAGATTGCAGGAGCCACTTGGTACTATCAAACCAGCCCGACTTGGCCCTGGTGCCACCTTGGCTCTGGGAACCATGCTGCGTAACGTAGATTCTACGAGGACAGGTGGCCACTCCCAGCCACAGGCCTCTAAACAAAAACAACGGCGCTTTTCCCTGGAAAACAAAACTCGCCTGCCAACTTTTTGATGGCAGATTGCAGGAGCCACTTGGTACTATCAAACCAGCCCAACTTGGCACTGGTGCCACCATGGGTCTGGTCACCATCCTGCCTATCGTAGCTTTTCAGGAGCCAGCCGGTCACTCCCAGCCATAGGCCCCCAGACAAATACCTCGGCCCGTTTCCCTGGCAAACAAAAGTAAGCTGCCCCGCTTCTGGATGGCAGATTGCAGGAGCCACATGGTACTATCAAACCAGGCCAACATGGCACTGGTGCCACCTTGGCTCTGGGAACCATCCTGCCTATCGTGGATTTTCAGGGGCCAGCCGGCCACTCTCAGCCATATGCCCGCAAACACATACCACGGCCCTTTTCTCTGGCAAACAAAACTCAACTGCCCCTCTTCTGGATGGCAAATTGCAGGACGCACTTGGTACTACGAAAACAGCCTGACTTGGCACTGATGCCACCTTGGGTCAGGGAACAATCCTGCGTATCGATCTTTTTAAGGAGCCAGCCGGCCACGTCCAGCCATACACCCCCAAAAAAAAACCACGGAACTTTCCTCCAGGAAACAAAAATCCGCTGCCCCGCGTCTGAATGGCAGATTTCAGGAGCTATTTAGTATTATCAAACCAGCCCGACTTGGCACTGGTGCTACCATGAGTCTGGTAACCATCCTGCCTATCGTAGCTTTTCAGTAGCCAGCCGGTCACTCCCAGCCATAGGCCCCCAGACAAATACCTCGGCCCGTTTCCCTGGCAAACAAAAGTAAGCTGCCCCGCTTCTGGATGGCAGATTGCAGGATGCACTTGGTACTATCAAACCAGCCCGACTTGGCCCTGGTGCCACCTTGGCTCTGGGAACCATGCTGCGTAACGTAGATTCTACGAGGACAGGTGGCCACTCCCAGCCACAGGCCTCTAAACAAAAACAACGGCGCTTTTCCCTGGAAAACAAAACTCGCCTGCCAACTTTTTGATGGCAGATTGCAGGAGCCACTTGGTACTATCAAACCAGCCCAACTTGGCACTGGTGCCACCATGGGTCTGGTCACCATCCTGCCTATCGTAGCTTTTCAGGAGCCAGCCGGTCACTCCCAGCCATAGACCCCCAGACACAATCCTCGGCCCGTTTCCCTGGAAAACAAAAGTAAGCTGCCCCGATTCTGGATGGCAGATTGCAGGAGCCACTTGGTACTATGAAATCAGCCCAACTTGGCACTGGTGCCACCATGGGTCTGGTAAACATCCTGCCTATCGTAGCTTTTCAGGAGCCAGCCGGTCACTCTCAGCCATATGCCCGCAAACACATACCACGGCCCTTTTCTCTGGCAAACAAAACTCAACTGCCCCTCTTCTGGATGGCAAATTGCAGGACGCACTTGGTACTACGAAAACAGCCCGACTTGGCACTGATGCCACCTTGGGTCAGGGAACAATACTGCGTATCGATCTTTTTAAGGAGCCAGCCGGCCACGTTCAGCCATATACCCCCAAAAAAAAACCACGGAACTTTTCTCCAGGAAACAAAAATCCGCTGCCCCGCGTCTGAATGGCAGATTTCAGGAGCTATTTAGTATTATCAAACCAGCCCGACTTGGCACTGGTGCTACCATGAGTCTGGTAACCATCCTGCCTATCGTAGCTTTTCAGTAGCCAGCCGGTCACTCCCAGCCATAGGCCCCCAGACAAATACCTCGGCCCGTTTCCCTGGCAAACAAAAGTAAGCTGCCCCGCTTCTGGATGGCAGATTGCAGGAGCCACTTGGTACTATCAAACCAGCCCAAATTTGCACTGGTGCCACCTTGGCTCTGGGCACCATCCTGCGTATCCAGGGTTCAAAGGAGGCAGCCGGCCACTCCCAGCCACAGGCCTCTAAACAAAAACAACGGCGCTTTTCCCTGGAAAACAAAACTCGCCCGCCAAGTTTTTGATGGCAGATTGCAGGAGCCACTTGGTACTATCAAACCAGCCCAACTTGGCACTGGTGCCACCATGGGTCTGGTCACCATCCTGCCTATTGTAGCTTTTCAGGAGCCAGCCGGTCACTCCCAGCCATAGGCCCCCAGACAAAAACCTCGGCCCGTTTCCCTGGCAAACAAAAGTAAGCTGTCCAGCTTCTGGATGGCAGATTGCAGGAGCCACTTGGTACTATCAAACCAGCCCAACTTGACACTGGTGCCACCATGGGTCTGGGAACCATCCTGCGTATCGTGGATTCTAAGGAGCCAGCCGGCCACTCCCATCCACAGGCCCCCAAACACAAACAACGGCGCTTTTCCCTGGAAAACAAAACTCGCCTACCAATTTTTTGATGGCAGATTGCAGGAACCACTTGGTATTATGAAACCAGCCCGACTTGGCACTGTTGCCACCTCAGGTCTGGGAACCATCCTGCGTATCGTGGATTCTAAGGAGCCGGCCGGTCACTCCCTGCCACAGGCCCCCAAACAAAAACAACGGCGCTTTTCCCTGGAAAACATAATTCGCCTGCCGACATTTTGATGGCAGATTGCAGGAGCCACTTGGTACTATCAAATCAGCCCAACTTGGCACTGGTGCCACCATGGGTCTGCTCAACATCCTGCCTATCGTAGCTTTTCAGGAGCCAGCCGGTCACTCCCAGCCATAGGCCCCCAGACACAAAGCTCGGCCCGTTTCCCTGGCAAACAAAAGTAAGCTGTCCAGCTTCTGGATGGCAGATTGCAGGAGCCACTTGGTACTATCAAACCAGCCCAACTTTGCACTGGTACCAGCTTGGCTCTGGGAACCATCCTGCGTATCCAGGGTTCAAAGGAGGCAGCCGGCCACTCCCAGCCACAGGCCTCTAAACAAAAACAACGGCGCTTTTCCCTGGAAAACAAAACTCGCCTGCCAACTTTTTGATGGCAGATTGCAGGAGCCACTTGGTACTATGAAATCAGCCCAACTTGGCACTGGTGCCACCATGGGTCTGGTCACCATCCTGCCTATCGTAGCTTTTCAGGCGCCAGCCGGTCACTCCCAGCCATAGACCCCCAGACACAATCCTCGGCCCGTTTCCCTGGAAAACAAAAGTAAGCTGCCCCGATTCTGGATGGCAGATTGCAGGAGCCACTTGGTACTATGAAATCAGCCCAACTTGGCACTGGTGCCACCATGGGTCTGGTAAACATCCTGCCTATCGTAGCTTTTCAGGAGCCAGCCGGTCACTCCCTGCCATAGGCCCCCAGACACAAACCTCGGCCCGTTTCCCTGGCAAACAAAAGTAAGCTACCCCGCTTTTGGATGGCAGATTGCAGGAGCCACTTGGTACTATCAAACCAGCCCGACTTGGCCCTGGTGCCACCTTGGCTCTGGTAACCATGCTGCGTAACGTAGATTCTACGAGGACAGGTGGCCACTCCCAGCCACAGGCCTCTAAACCAAAACAACGGCGCTTTTCCCTGGAAAACAAAACTCGCCTGCCAACTTTTTGATGGCAGATTGCAGGAGCCACTTGGTACTATGAAATCAGCCCAACTTGGCCCTGGTGCCACCATGGGTCTGGTCACCATCCTGCCTATCGTAGCTTTTCAGTAGCCAGCCGGTCACTCCCAGCCATAGGCCCCCAGACAAATACCTCGGCCCGTTTCCCTGGCAAACAAAAGTAAGCTGCCCCGCTTCTGGATGGCAGATTGCAGGAGCCACTTGGTACTATCAAACCAGCCCAAATTTGCACTGGTGCCACCTTGGCTCTGGGCACCATCCTGCGTATCCAGGGTTCAAAGGAGGCAGCCGGCCACTCCCAGCCACAGGCCTCTAAACAAAAACAACGGCGCTTTTCCCTGGAAAACAAAACTCGCCCGCCAAGTTTTTGATGGCAGATTGCAGGAGCCACTTGGTACTATCAAACCAGCCCAACTTGGCACTGGTGCCACCATGGGTCTGGTCACCATCCTGCCTATTGTAGCTTTTCAGGAGCCAGCCGGTCACTCCCAGCCATAGGCCCCCAGACAAAAACCTCGGCCCGTTTCCCTGGCAAACAAAAGTAAGCTGTCCAGCTTCTGGATGGCAGATTGCAGGAGCCACTTGGTACTATCAAACCAGCCCAACTTGACACTGGTGCCACCATGGGTCTGGGAACCATCCTGCGTATCGTGGATTCTAAGGAGCCAGCCGGCCACTCCCATCCACAGGCCCCCAAACACAAACAACGGCGCTTTTCCCTGGAAAACAAAACTCGCCTACCAATTTTTTGATGGCAGATTGCAGGAACCACTTGGTATTATCAAACCAGCCCGACTTGGCACTGTTGCCACCTCAGGTCTGGGAACCATCCTGCGTATCGTGGATTCTAAGGAGCCGGCCGGTCACTCCCTGCCACAGGCCCCCAAACAAAAACAACGGCGCTTTTCCCTGGAAAACATAATTCGCCTGCCGACATTTTGATGGCAGATTGCAGGAGCCACTTGGTACTATCAAATCAGCCCAACTTGGCACTGGTGCCACCATGGGTCTGCTCAACATCCTGCCTATCGTAGCTTTTCAGGAGCCAGCCGGTCACTCCCAGCCATAGGCCCCCAGACACAAAGCTCGGCCCGTTTCCCTGGCAAACAAAAGTAAGCTGTCCAGCTTCTGGATGGCAGATTGCAGGAGCCACTTGGTACTATCAAACCAGCCCAACTTTGCACTGGTACCAGCTTGGCTCTGGGAACCATCCTGCGTATCCAGGGTTCAAAGGAGGCAGCCGGCCACTCCCAGCCACAGGCCTCTAAACAAAAACAACGGCGCTTTTCCCTGGAAAACAAAACTCGCCTGCCAACTTTTTGATGGCAGATTGCAGGAGCCACTTGGTACTATGAAATCAGCCCAACTTGGCACTGGTGCCACCATGGGTCTGGTCACCATCCTGCCTATCGTAGCTTTTCAGGCGCCAGCCGGTCACTCCCAGCCATAGACCCCCAGACACAATCCTCGGCCCGTTTCCCTGGAAAACAAAAGTAAGCTGCCCCGATTCTGGATGGCAGATTGCAGGAGCCACTTGGTACTATGAAATCAGCCCAACTTGGCACTGGTGCCACCATGGGTCTGGTAAACATCCTGCCTATCGTAGCTTTTCAGGAGCCAGCCGGTCACTCCCTGCCATAGGCCCCCAGACACAAACCTCGGCCCGTTTCCCTGGCAAACAAAAGTAAGCTACCCCGCTTTTGGATGGCAGATTGCAGGAGCCACTTGGTACTATCAAACCAGCCCGACTTGGCCCTGGTGCCACCTTGGCTCTGGTAACCATGCTGCGTAACGTAGATTCTACGAGGACAGGTGGCCACTCCCAGCCACAGGCCTCTAAACCAAAACAACGGCGCTTTTCCCTGGAAAACAAAACTCGCCTGCCAACTTTTTGATGGCAGATTGCAGGAGCCACTTGGTACTATGAAATCAGCCCAACTTGGCCCTGGTGCCACCATGGGTCTGGTCACCATCCTGCCTATCGTAGCTTTTCATGAGCCAGCCGGTCACTCCCAGCCATAGGCCCCCAGACAAATACCTCGGCCCGTTTCCCTGGCAAACAAAAGTAAGCTGCCCCGCTTCTGGATGGCAGATTGCAGGAGCCACATGGTACTATCAAACCAGGCCAACATGGCACTGGTGCCACCTTGGCTCTGGGAACCATCCTGCCTATCGTGGATTTTCAGGGGGCAGCCGGCCACTCTCAGCCATATGCCCGCAAACACATACCACGGCCCTTTTCTCTGGCAAACAAAACTCAACTGCCCCTCTTCTGGATGGCAAATTGCAGGACGCACTTGGTACTACGAAAACAGCCCGACTGGGCACTGGTGCCACCTCTGGTCTGGGAACCATGCTGCGTATCGTGGATTCTAAGGGGCCAGCCGGCCACTCCCAGCCACAGGCCCCCAAACAAAAACAATGGCGCTTTTCCCTGGAAAACAAAACTCTCCTGCCAAGTTTTTGATGGCAGATTGCAGGAGCCACTTGGTACTATCAAACCAGCCCAACTTGGCACTGGTGCCACCATGGGTCTGGTCACCATCCTGCCTATCGTAGCTTTTCAGGAGCCAGCTGGTCACTCCCAGCCATAGGCCCCCAGACACAAACCTCGGCCGGTTTCCCTGGCAAACAAAAGTAAGCTGTCCAGCTTCTGGATGGCAGATTGCAGGAGCCACTTGGTACTATCAAACCAGCCCAACTTGGCACTGGTACCACCTCTGGTCTGGGAACCATCCTGCGTATCGTGGATTCTAAGGAGCCAGCCGGCCACTCCCAGCCACAGGCCCCCAAACACAAACAACGGCGCTTTTCCCTGGAAAACAAAACTCGCCTGCCAAATTTTTGATGGCAGATTGCAGGAACCACTTGGTACTATCAAACCAGCCCGACTTGGCACTGTTGCCACCTCAGGTCTGGGAACCATCCTGCGTATCGTGGATTCTAAGGAGCCAGCCGGCCACTCCCTGCCACAGGCCCCCAATCAAAAACAACGGCCCTTTTCCCTGGAAAACATAATTCGCCTGCCGACATTTTGATGGCAGATTGCAGGAGCCACTTGGTACTATCAAATCAGCCCAACTTGGCACTGGTGCCACCATGGGTCTGGTCACCATCCTGCCTATCGTAGCTTTTCAGGAGCCAGACGGTCACTCCCAGCCATAGGCCCCCAGACACAAAGCTCGGCCCGTTTCCCTGGCAAACAAAAGTAAGCTGCCCCGCTTCTGGATGGCAGATTGCAGGAGCCACTTGGTACTATCAAATCAGCCCAACTTGGCACTGGTGCCACCTTGGGTCTGGGAACCATCCTGCGTATCGTGGATTCTAAGGAGCCAGCCGGCCACTCCCAGCCACAGGCCCGCAAACACAAACAACGGCGCTTTTCCCTGGAAAACAAAACTCGCCTGCTGATTTTTGATGGCAGATTGCAGGAGCCACTTGGTACTATCAAACCAGCCCAACTTGGCACTGCTGCCACCATGGGTCTGGTCACCATCCTGCCTATCGTAGCTTTTCAGGAGCCAGCCGGTCACTCCCAGCCGTATGCCCCCAACTCAAAGCTCAGCCTGTTTCCCTGGCAAACAAAAGTAAGCTGCCCCGCTTCTGGATATCAGATTGCAGGAGCCACTTTTCACCATCAAACTAGCCCGACTTGGCAATGGTGCCACCTCTGGTCTGGGAACCATCCTGCGTATCGTGGATTCTAATTAGCCATCCGTCCACTCCCAGCCACAGGCCCCCAAACACAAACAACGGTGCTTTTCCCTGGAAAACAAAACTCGCCTGCCAACTTTTTGATGGCAGATTGCAGGAGCCACTTGGTACTATCAAACCAGCCCAACTTGGCACTGGTGCCACCATGGGTCTGGTCACCATCCTGCCTATCTTAGCTTTTCAGGAGCCAGCCGGTCACTCCCAGCCATAGGGCCCCAGACACAAAGCTCTGCCCGTTTCCCTGGCAAACAAAAGTAAGCTGCCCCGCTTCTGGATATCAGATTGCAGGAGCCACTTTTCACCATCAAACTAGCCCGACTTGGCAATGGTGCCACCTCTGGTCTGGGAACCATCGTGCGTATCGTGGATTCTAATTAGCCATCCGTCCACTCCCAGCCACAGGCCCCCAAACACAAACAACGGCGCTTTTCCCTGGAAAACAAAACTCGCCTGCCAACTTTTTGATGGCAGATTGCAGGAGCCACTTGGTACTATCAAACCCGCCCAACTTTGCACTGGTGCCACCTTGGCTCTGGGAACCATCCTGCGTATCCAGGGTTCAAAGGAGGCAGCCGGCCACTCCCAGCCACAGGCCTCTAAACAAAAACAACGGCGCTTTTCCCTGGAAAACAAAACTCGCCTGCCAACTTTTTGATGGCAGATTGCAGGAGCCACTTGGTACTATGAAATCAGCCCAACTTGGCACTGGTGCCACCATGGGTCTGGTAAACATCCTGCCTATCGTAGCTTTTCAGGAGCCAGCCGGTCACTCCCTGCCATAGGCCCCCAGACACAAACCTCGGCCCGTTTCCCTGGCAAACAAAAGTAAGCTGCCCCGCTTTTGGATGGCAGATTGCAGGATGCACTTGGTACTATCAAACCAGCCCGACTTGGCCCTGGTGCCACCTTGGCTCTGGGAACCATGCTGCGTAACGTAGATTCTACGAGGACAGGCGGCCACTCCCAGCCACAGGCCTCTAAACAAAAACAACGGCGCTTTTCCCTGGAAAACAAAACTCGCCTGCCAACTTTTTGATGGCAGATTGCAGGAGCCACTTGGTACTATCAAACCAGCCCAACTTGGCACTGGTGCCACCATGGGTCTGGTCACCATCCTGCCTATCGTAGCTTTTCAGGAGCCAGCCGGTCACTCCCAGCCATAGACCCCCAGACACAATCCTCGGCCCGTTTCCCTGGAAAACAAAAGTAAGCTGCCCCGATTCTGGATGGCAGATTGCAGGAGCCACTTGGTACTATGAAATCAGCCCAACTTGGCACTGGTGCCACCATGGGTCTGGTAAACATCCTGCCTATCGTAGCTTTTCAGGAGCCAGCCGGTCACTCCCTGCCATAGGCCCCCAGACACAAACCTCGGCCCGTTTCCCTGGCAAACAAAAGTAAGCTACCCCGCTTTTGGATGGCAGATTGCAGGAGCCACTTGGTACTATCAAACCAGCCCGACTTGGCCCTGGTGCCACCTTGGCTCTGGGAACCATGCTGCGTAACGTAGATTCTACGAGGACAGGTGGCCACTCCCAGCCACAGGCCTCTAAACAAAAACAACGGCGCTTTTCCCTGGAAAACAAAACTCGCCTGCCAACTTTTTGATGGCAGATTGCAGGAGCCACTTGGTACTATCAAACCAGCCCAACTTGGCACTGGTGCCACCATGGGTCTGGTCACCATCCTGCCTATCGTAGCTTTTCAGGAGCCAGCCGGTCACTCCCAGCCATAGGCCCCCAGACAAATACCTCGGCCCGTTTCCCTGGCAAACAAAAGTAAGCTGCCCCGCTTCTGGATGGCAGATTGCAGGAGCCACATGGTACTATCAAACCAGGCCAACATGGCACTGGTGCCACCTTGGCTCTGGGAACCATCCTGCCTATCGTGGATTTTCAGGGGCCAGCCGGCCACTCTCAGCCATATGCCCGCAAACACATACCACGGCCCTTTTCTCTGGCAAACAAAACTCAACTGCCCCTCTTCTGGATGGCAAATTGCAGGACGCACTTGGTACTACGAAAACAGCCCGACTTGGCACTGATGCCACCTTGGGTCAGGGAACAATCCTGCATATCGATCTTTTTAAGGAGCCAGCCGGCCACGTCCAGCCATACACCCCAAAAAATAACCACGGAACTTTTCTCCAGGAAACAAAAATCCGCTGCCCCGACTCTGAATGGCAGATTTCAGGAGCTATTTAGTATTATCAAACCAGCCCGACTTGGCACTGGTGCTACCATGAGTCTGGTAACCATCCTGCCTATCGTAGCTTTTCAGGAGCCAGCCGGTCACTCCCAGCCATAGGCCCCCAGACAAATACCTCGGCCCGTTTCCCTGGCAAACAAAAGTAAGCTGCCCCGCTTCTGGATGGCAGATTGCAGGAGCCACTTGGTACTATCAAACCAGCCCAACTTTGCACTGGTGCCACCTTGGCTCTGGGCACCATCCTGCGTATCCAGGGTTCAAAGGAGGCAGCCGGCCACTCCCAGCCACAGGCCTCTAAACAAAAACAACGGCGCTTTTCCCTGGAAAACAAAACTCTCCTGCCAAGTTTTTGATGGCAGATTGCAGGAGCCACTTGGTACTATCAAATCAGCCCAACTTGGCACTGGTGCCACCATGGGTCTGGTAAACATCCTGCCTATCGTAGCTTTTCAGGAGCCAGCCGGTCACTCCCTGCCATAGGCCCCCAGACACAAACCTCGGCCCGTTTCCCTGGCAAACAAAAGTAAGCTGCCCCGCTTTTGGATGGCAGATTGCAGGATGCACTTGGTACTATCAAACCAGCCCGACTTGGCCCTGGTGCCACCTTGGCTCTGGGAACCATGCTGCGTAACGTAGATTCTACGAGGACAGGCGGCCACTCCCACCCACAGGCCTCTAAACAAAAACAACGGCGCTTTTCCCTGGAAAACAAAACTCGCCTGCCAACTTTTTGATGGCAGATTGCAGGAGCCACTTGGTACTATCAAACCAGCCCAACTTGGCACTGGTGCCACCATGGGTCTGGTCACCATCCTGCCTATCGTAGCTTTTCAGGAGCCAGCCGGTCACTCCCAGCCATAGACCCCCAGACACAATCCTCGGCCCGTTTCCCTGGAAAACAAAAGTAAGCTGCCCCGATTCTGGATGGCAGATTACAGGAGCCACTTGGTACTATGAAATCAGCCCAACTTGGCACTGGTGCCACCATGGGTCTGGTAAACATCCTGCCTATCGTAGCTTTTCAGGAGCCGGCCGGTCACTCCTTGCCATAGGCCCCCAGACACAAACCTCGGCCCGTTTCCCTGGCAAACAAAAGTAAGCTGTCCAGCTTCTGGATGACAGATTGCAGGAGCCACTTGGTACTATCAAACCAGCCCAACTTTTCACTGGTGCCACCTCTGGTCTGGGAACCATCCTGCGTATCATGGATTCTAAGGAGCCAGCCGGCCACTCCCAGCCACAGGTCCCCAAACACAAACAACGGCGCTTTTCCCTGGAAAACAAAACTCGCCTGCCAAATTTTTGATGGCAGATTGCAGGAACCACTTGGTATTATCAAACCAGCCCGACTTGGCACTGTTGCCACCTCAGGTCTGGGAACCATCCTGCGTATCGTGGATTCTAAGGAGCCAGCCGGTCACTCCCTGCCACAGGCCCCCAAACAAAAACAACGGCGCTTTTCCCTGGAAAACATAATTCGCCTGCCGACTTTTTGATGGCAGATTGCAGGAGCCACTTGGTACTATCAAATCAGCCCAACTTGGCACTGGTGCCACCATGGGTCTGCTCACCATCCTGCCTATCGTAGCTTTTCAGGAGCCAGCCGGTCACTCCCAGCCATAGGCCCCCAGACACAAAGCTCGGCCCGTTTCCCTGGCAAACAAAAGTAAGCTGCCCCGCTTCTGGATGGCAGATTGCAGGAGCCAATTGGTACTATCAAATCAGCCCAACTTGGCACTGGTGCCACCTTGGGTCTGGGAACCATCCTGCGTATCGTGGATTCGAAGGAGCCAGCCGGCCACTCCCAGCCACAGGCCCGCAAACACAAACAACGGCGCTTTTCCCTGGAAAACAAAACTCGCCTGCTGATTTTTGATGGCAGATTGCAGGAGCCACTTGGTACTATCAAACCAGCCCAACTTGGCACTGCTGCCACCATGGGTCTGGTCACCATCCTGCCTATCGTAGCTTTTCAGGAGCCAGCCGGTCACTCCCAGCCATATGCCCCCAACTCAAAGCTCGGCCTGTTTCCCTGGCAAACAAAAGTAAGCTGCCCCGCTTCTGGATATCAGATTGCAGGAGCCACTTTTCACCATCAAACTAGCCCGACTTGGCAATGGTGCCACCTCTGGTCTGGGAACCATCCTGCGTATCGTGGATTCTAATTAGCCATCCGTCCACTCCCAGCCACAGGCCCCCAAACACAAACAACGGCGCTTTTCCCTGGAAAACAAAACTCGCCTGCCAACTTTTTGATGGCAGATTGCAGGAGCCACTTGGTACTATCAAACCAGCCCAACTTGGCACTGGTGCCACCATGGGTCTGGTCACCATCCTGCCTATCCTAGCTTTTCAGGAGCCAGCCGGTCACTCCCAGCCATAGGGCCCCAGACACAAAGCTCTGCCCGTTTCCCTGGCAAACAAAAGTAAGCTGCCCCGCTTCTGGATATCAGATTGCAGGAGCCACTTTTCACCATCAAACTAGCCCGACTTGGCAATGGTGCCACCTCTGGTCTGGGAACCATCGTGCGTATCGTGGATTCTAATTAGCCATCCGTCCACTCCCAGCCACAGGCCCCCAAACACAAACAACGGCGCTTTTCCCTGGAAAACAAAACTCGCCTGCCAACATTTTGATGGCAGATTGCAGGAGCCACTTGCTACTATCAAATCAGCCCAACTTGGCACTGGTGCCACCATGGGTCTGGTCACCATCCTGCCTATCGTAGCTGTTCAAGAGCCAGCCGGTCACTCCCAACCATAGGCCCCCAGACACAAACCTCGGCCCATTTCCCTGGCAAACAAAAGTAAGCTGCCCCGCTTCTGGATGGCAGATTGCAGGAGCCACTTTGCACCATCAAACTAGCCCGACTTGGCACTGGTGCCACCTCTGGTCTGGGAACCATCCTGCGTCTCGGGGATTCCAATTATCAAGCCGGCCACTCCCAGCCACAGGCCCCCAAACACAAACAACGGCGCTTTTCCCTGGAAAACAAAACTCGCCTGCCAACATTTTGATGGCAGATTGCAGGAGCCACTTGGTACTATCAAACCAGCCCAACTTGGCACTTGTGCCACCATGGGTCTGGTCACCATCCTGCCTATCGTAGCTTTTCAGGAGCCAGCCGGTCAATCCCAGCCATAGGCCCCCAGACACAAAGCTCGGCCCGTTTCCCTGGCAAACAAAAGTAAGCTGCCCCGCTTCTGGATGGCAGATTGTAGGAACCACTTGGTATTATCAAACCAGCCCGACTTGGCACTGGTGCCACCTTGGGTCTGGGAACCATCCTGCGTATCGTGGATTCCTAGGATCCAGCCGGCCACTCCCTGCCACAGGCACCCAAACACAAACAACGGCGCTTTTCCCTGGAAAACAAAACTCGCCTGCCAACTTTTTGATGGCGGATTGCAGGAGCCACTTGGTACTATCAAACCAGCCCAACTTGGCACTGGTGCCACCATGGATATGGTCACCATCCTGCCTATCGTAGCTTTTCAGGACCTAGCAGGTCACTCCCAGCCATAGGCGCCCAGACACAAAGCTCGGCCCGTTTCCCTGGCAAACAAAAGTAAGCTGCCCCGCTTCTGGATGGCAGATTGCAGGAACCACTTGGTACTATAAATCCAGCCCAACTTGGCACTGGTGCCACCTCTGGTCTGGGAACCATCCTGAGTATTGTGGATTGTCAGGAGACAGCCGACCACTCTCGGCCACAGACCCCAATCAAAAACAAAGGTCCGTTTCCCTGGCAAAAAAAACTCAGCTGCCCCGCTTCTGGATGGGAGATTGCAGGAGGCACTTGACACTGTCAAACTAGCCCCACTTGGCACTGGTGCCACCTTGGGTCTGGGAACCATGCTGCGTATCGTGGATTTTCAGGAGCCATCCGGCCACTGCCAGCCACAGGCCCCCAAACACAAATCACAGCTTTTTTCTCTGGCAAACAAAACTCAGCTGCCCCGCTTCTGGATGGCAGATTGCAGGAGCCACTTGGTACTATCAAACCAGCCCGACTTGGCACTGGTGCCACCTTGGGTCTGGGAACCATCCTGCCTATCGTGGATTTTAAGGAGCCAGCCGGCTACTCCCAGCCACAGGCCCCCAACAAAAACCACGGCCCTTTTTTCTGGCAAACAAAATTTCGCTGCCTCACTTCTGGATGGCAGATTGCAGGAGCCACTTGGTGTAATCAAACCAGCCCGACTTGGCACTGGTGCCACCTTGGGTCAGGGAACCATCCTGCGTATCGTGGATTCTAAGGAGCCAGCCGGCCACTCCCAGCCACAGGCCCCCAAACAAAATCAACGGCGCTGTTCCCTGGAAAACAAAACACGCCTGCCAACTTTTTGATGGAGTTTGCAGGAGCCACTTGGTACTATCAAACCAGCCCAACTTGGCACTGGTGCCACCATGGGTCTGGTAAACTTCCTGCGTATCGTGGATTCTTAGGAGCCAGCCGACCACTCCTAGCCACAGGCCCCCAAACGAAAACCTAGGCCTATTTCTCTGGCAAACAAAAGTAAGCTGCCCCGCGTCTGAA
Organism: Melospiza melodia melodia; assembly: GCF_035770615.1. Taxonomy (NCBI): domain Eukaryota; kingdom Metazoa; phylum Chordata; class Aves; order Passeriformes; family Passerellidae; genus Melospiza; species Melospiza melodia. The sequence continues at coordinate 351,597 of NC_086213.1, read as the reverse complement.
TGGCAGATTTCAGGAGCTATTTAGTATTATCAAACCAGCCCGACTTGGCACTGGTGCTACCATGAGTCTGGTAACCATCCTGCCTATCGTAGCTTTTCAGGAGCCAGCCGGTCACTCCCAGCCATAGGCCCCCAGACAAATACCTCGGCCCGTTTCCCTGGCAAACAAAAGTAAGCTGCCCCGCTTCTGGATGGCAGATTGCAGGAGCCACTTGGTACTATCAAACCAGCCCAACTTTGCACTGGTGCCACCTTGGCTCTGGGCACCATCCTGCGTATCCAGGGTTCAAAGGAGGCAGCCGGCCACTCCCAGCCACAGGCCTCTAAACAAAAACAACGGCGCTTTTCCCTGGAAAACAAAACTCTCCTGCCAAGTTTTTGATGGCAGATTGCAGGAGCCACTTGGTACTATCAAATCAGCCCAACTTGGCACTGGTGCCACCATGGGTCTGGTAAACATCCTGCCTATCGTAGCTTTTCAGGAGCCAGCCGGTCACTCCCTGCCATAGGCCCCCAGACACAAACCTCGGCCCGTTTCCCTGGCAAACAAAAGTAAGCTGCCCCGCTTTTGGATGGCAGATTGCAGGATGCACTTGGTACTATCAAACCAGCCCGACTTGGCCCTGGTGCCACCTTGGCTCTGGGAACCATGCTGCGTAACGTAGATTCTACGAGGACAGGCGGCCACTCCCACCCACAGGCCTCTAAACAAAAACAACGGCGCTTTTCCCTGGAAAACAAAACTCGCCTGCCAACTTTTTGATGGCAGATTGCAGGAGCCACTTGGTACTATCAAACCAGCCCAACTTGGCACTGGTGCCACCATGGGTCTGGTCACCATCCTGCCTATCGTAGCTTTTCAGGAGCCAGCCGGTCACTCCAAGCCATAGACCCCCAGACACAATCCTCGGCCCGTTTCCCTGGAAAACAAAAGTAAGCTGCCCCGATTCTGGATGGCAGATTACAGGAGCCACTTGGTACTATGAAATCAGCCCAACTTGGCACTGGTGCCACCATGGGTCTGGTAAACATCCTGCCTATCGTAGCTTTTCAGGAGCCAGCCGGTCACTCCCTGCCATAGGCCCCCAGACACAAACCTCGGCCCGTTTCCCTGGCAAACAAAAGTAAGCTGTCCAGCTTCTGGATGACAGATTGCAGGAGCCACTTGGTACTATCAAACCAGCCCAACTTTTCACTGGTGCCACCTCTGGTCTGGGAACCATCCTGCGTATCGTGGATTCTAAGGAGCCAGCCGGCCACTCCCAGCCACAGGTCCCCAAACACAAACAACGGCGCTTTTCCCTGGAAACAAAACTCGCCTGCCAAATTTTTGATGGCAGATTGCAGGAACCACTTGGTATTATCAAACCAGCCCGACTTGGCACTGTTGCCACCTCAGGTCTGGGAACCATCCTGCGTATCGTGGATTCTAAGGAGCCAGCCGGTCACTCCCTGCCACAGGCCCCCAAACAAAAACAACGGCGCTTTTCCCTGGAAAACATAATTCGCCTGCCGACTTTTTGATGGCAGATTGCAGGAGCCACTTGGTACTATCAAATCAGCCCAACTTGGCACTGGTGCCACCATGGGTCTGCTCACCATCCTGCCTATCGTAGCTTTTCAGGAGCCAGCCGGTCAATCCCAGCCATAGGCCCCCAGACACAAAGCTCGGCTCGTTTCCCTGGCAAACAAAAGTAAGCTGCCCCGCTTCTGGATGGCAGATTGCAGGAGCCAATTGGTACTATCAAATCAGCCCAACTTGGCACTGGTGCCACCTTGGGTCTGGGAACCATCCTGCGTATCGTGGATTCGAAGGAGCCAGCCGGCCACTCCCAGCCACAGGCCCGCAAACACAAACAACGGCGCTTTTCCCTGGAAAACAAAACTCGCCTGCTGATTTTTGATGGCAGATTGCAGGAGCCACTTGGTACTATCAAACCAGCCCAACTTGGCACTGCTGCCACCATGGGTCTGGTCACCATCCTGCCTATCGTAGCTTTTCAGGAGCCAGCCGGTCACTCCCAGCCATATGCCCCCAACTCAAAGCTCGGCCTGTTTCCCTGGCAAACAAAAGTAAGCTGCCCCGCTTCTGGATAGCAGATTGCAGGAGCCACTTTTCACCATCAAACTAGCCCGACTTGGCAATGGTGCCACCTCTGGTCTGGGAACCATCCTGCGTATCGTGGATTCTAATTAGCCATCCGTCCACTCCCAGCCACAGGCCCCCAAACACAAACAACGGCGCTTTTCCCTGGAAAACAAAACTCGCCTGCCAACTTTTTGATGGCAGATTGCAGGAGCCACTTGGTACTATCAAACCAGCACAACTTGGCACTGGTGCCACCATGGGTCTGGTCACCATCCTGCCTATCCTAGCTTTTCAGGAGCCAGCCGGTCACTCCCAGCCATAGGGCCCCAGACACAAAGCTCTGCCCGTTTCCCTGGCAAACAAAAGTAAGCTGCCCCGCTTCTGGATATCAGATTGCAGGAGCCACTTTTCACCATCAAACTAGCCCGACTTGGCAATGGTGCCACCTCTGGTCTGGGAACCATCGTGCGTATCGTGGATTCTAATTAGCCATCCGTCCACTCCCAGCCACAGGCCCCCAAACACAAACAACGGCGCTTTTCCCTGGAAAACAAAACTCGCCTGCCAACATTTTGATGGCAGATTGCAGGAGCCACTTGCTACTATCAAATCAGCCCAACTTGGCACTGGTGCCACCATGGGTCTGGTCACCATCCTGCCTATCGTAGCTGTTCAAGAGCCAGCCGGTCACTCCCAACCATAGGCCCCCAGACACAAACCTCGGCCCATTTCCCTGGCAAACAAAAGTAAGCTGCCCCGCTTCTGGATGGCAGATTGCAGGAGCCACTTTGCACCATCAAACTAGCCCGACTTGGCACTGGTGCCACCTCTGGTCTGGGAACCATCCTGCGTCTCGGGGATTCCAATTATCAAGCCGGCCACTCCCAGCCACAGGCCCCCAAACACAAACAACGGCGCTTTTCCCTGGAAAACAAAACTCGCCTGCCAACATTTTGATGGCAGATTGCAGGAGCCACTTGGTACTATCAAACCAGCCCAACTTGGCACTTGTGCCACCATGGGTCTGGTCACCATCCTGCCTATCGTAGCTTTTCAGGAGCCAGCCGGTCAATCCCAGCCATAGGCCCCCAGACACAAAGCTCGGCCCGTTTCCCTGGCAAACAAAAGTAAGCTGCCCCGCTTCTGGATGGCAGATTGTAGGAACCACTTGGTATTATCAAACCAGCCCGACTTGGCACTGGTGCCACCTTGGGTCTGGGAACCATCCTGCGTATCGTGGATTCCTAGGATCCAGCCGGCCACTCCCTGCCACAGGCACCCAAACACAAACAACGGCGCTTTTCCCTGGAAAACAAAACTCGCCTGCCAACTTTTTGATGGCGGATTGCAGGAGCCACTTGGTACTATCAAACCAGCCCAACTTGGCACTGGTGCCACCATGGATATGGTCACCATCCTGCCTATCGTAGCTTTTCAGGACCTAGCAGGTCACTCCCAGCCATAGGCGCCCAGACACAAAGCTCGGCCCGTTTCCCTGGCAAACAAAAGTAAGCTGCCCCGCTTCTGGATGGCAGATTGCAGGAACCACTTGGTACTATAAATCCAGCCCAACTTGGCACTGGTGCCACCTCTGGTCTGGGAACCATCCTGAGTATTGTGGATTGTCAGGAGACAGCCGACCACTCTCGGCCACAGACCCCAATCAAAAACAAAGGTCCGTTTCCCTGGCAAAAAAAACTCAGCTGCCCCGCTTCTGGATGGGAGATTGCAGGAGGCACTTGACACTGTCAAACTAGCCCCACTTGGCACTGGTGCCACCTTGGGTCTGGGAACCATGCTGCGTATCGTGGATTTTCAGGAGCCATCCGGCCACTGCCAGCCACAGGCCCCCAAACACAAATCACAGCTTTTTTCTCTGGCAAACAAAACTCAGCTGCCCCGCTTCTGGATGGCAGATTGCAGGAGCCACTTGGTACTATCAAACCAGCCCGACTTGGCACTGGTGCCACCTTGGGTCTGGGAACCATCCTGCCTATCGTGGATTTTAAGGAGCCAGCCGGCTACTCCCAGCCACAGGCCCCCAACAAAAACCACGGCCCTTTTTTCTGGCAAACAAAATTTCGCTGCCTCACTTCTGGATGGCAGATTGCAGGAGCCACTTGGTGTAATCAAACCAGCCCGACTTGGCACTGGTGCCACCTTGGGTCAGGGAACCATCCTGCGTATCGTGGATTCTAAGGAGCCAGCCGGCCACTCCCAGCCACAGGCCCCCAAACAAAATCAACGGCGCTGTTCCCTGGAAAACAAAACACGCCTGCCAACTTTTTGATGGAGTTTGCAGGAGCCACTTGGTACTATCAAACCAGCCCAACTTGGCACTGGTGCCACCATGGGTCTGGTAAACTTCCTGCGTATCGTGGATTCTTAGGAGCCAGCCGACCACTCCTAGCCACAGGCCCCCAAACGAAAACCTAGGCCTATTTCTCTGGCAAACAAAAGTAAGCTGCCCCGCTTCTGGATGGCAGATTGCAGGAGACACTTGGGACTATCAAACCAGCCCAACTTGGCACTGGTGCCACCTTGGATCTGGGAACCATGCTGTGTATCGTGGATTTTCAGGGGCCAGCCGGCCACTCTCAGCAATATGCCCCCAAACAGAAACCTCGGCCCGTGTCTCTGGCAAACAAAACTCAACTGCCCCTCTTCTGGATGGCAAATTGCAGGATGAACTTGATACTAAAACCGCAGGCTGACTTGGTAGTGGTGACACCTTGGGCCTGGGAACCATCATGCGTATCGAGCATTTTAAGGAGCCAGCCGGCCACTCCCAGCAATATGCCCCCAAAAACAATCCACGGAATTTTTCTCTGACAAAAAAAAATCAGCTGCCCCGCTTCTGGATGGCAGATTGCAGGAGCCACTTTGCACCATCAAACCAGCCCGACTTGGCACTGGTGCCACCTTGCATCTGGGAACCATGCTGCCTAGCGTGGATTTTCAGGAGCCAGGCGGCCACTCTCAGCTATATGCCCCCAAACAAAACCCACGGCCCGTTTCCCTGGCAAACAAAATTAAGCTGCCCTGCTTCTGGATGGCAGATTGCAGGAACCACTTGGTAGTATCAAACCAGCCCGACTTGGCACTGGTGCCACCTTGGGTCTGGGAACCATCCTGCGTATCGTGGATTCTAAGGAGCCAGCCGGCCACTCCCAGCCACAGGCCCTCAAACACAAACAACGGCGCTTTTCCCTGGAAAACAAAACTCGCCTGCCAACTTTTTGATGGCAGATTGCAGGAGCAACTTGGTACTATCAAACCAGCCCAACTTGGCACTGGTGCCACCATGGGTCTGGTAACCATCCTGCCTATTGTAGCTTTCCAGGAGCCAGCCGGTCACTCCCAGCCATAGGCCCCCAGTCACAAACCTCGGCTCGTTTCCCTGGCAAACAAAAGTAAGCTGCCCCGCTTCTGGATGGCAGATTGCAGGAACCACTTGGTACTATCAAACCAGCCCGACTTGGCACTGGTGCCACCTTGGGTCAGGGAACCATGCTGCGTATCGCAGATTCTAAGGCGCCAGTCGGCCACTCCCAGCCACAAGCCCCCAAACACAAACAACGGCGCTTTTCTCTGGCAAACAAAACTCAACTGCCCCTCTTCTGGATTGCAAATTGCAGGACGCACTTGGTACTATAAAAACAGCCCGACTTTGCAATGGTGCCACCTTGGGTCTGGGAACCATCCTGCGTATCGAACTTTTTAATGAGACAGCCGGCCACTCCCAGCCATATGCCCCCAAACACAACCCACGGCCCTTTCCTCTGGAAAACAAAACTCGCCTTCCAGCTTTTTGATGGCAGATTGCAGGAGCCACTTGGTACTATCAAACCAGCACCACTTGGCACTGGTGCCACCTTGGGTCTGGGAACCATCCTGCGTATTGTGGATTGTCAGGAGCCAGCTGAACACTCTCGGCCAGAGACCCCAATCAAAAACAACGGCCCGTTTCACAGGCAAACAAAACTCAGCTGCCCCGCTTCTGGATGGGAGATTGCAGGAGGCACTTGACACTGTGAAACCAGCCCGACTTGGCACTGGTGCCACCTTGGGTCTGGGAACCATGCTGCGTATCATGGATTTTCAGGAGCAAGCCGGTCACTCCCAGCCACAGGCCCCCAAACACAAACCACAGCCTTTTTCTCTGGCAAACAAAATTCAGCTGCCCCACTTCTGGATGGCAGATTGCAGGAGCAACTTGGGACTATCACACCAGCACAACATGGCACTGCTGCCACCTTGGATCTGGGAACCATCCTTCCTATCGTGGATTTTCTGGGGCCAGCCGGTCACTCTCAGCCATAGGCCCCAAACACAAACCACGGCCCTTTTCTCTGGAAAACAAAACTCAACTGCCCCTCTTCTGGATGGCAGATTGCAGGAGCCACTGGGTACTATGAAACCAGCCCTACTTGGCACTGGCGCCACCTTGGGTCTGGGACCCATGCTGCGTATCATGGATTTTCAGGAGCCAGCCGTCCACTGCCAGCCACAGGCCCCGAAACACAAACAACAGCCTTTTTCTCTGGCAAACAAAATTCAGCTGTCCCGCTTCTGGATGGCAGATTGCAGGAACCACTTGGTACTAACAAACCAGCCCGACTTGGCACTGGTGCCACCTTGGGTCTGGGAACCATCCTGCGTATCGTGGATTCTAAGGAGCCAGCTGGCCACTCCCAGCCACAGGCCCCAAAACACACACAACGGTGCTTTTCCCTGGAAAACAAAACTCGCCTGCCAACATTTTGATGGCAGATTGCAGGAGCCACTTGGTACTATCAAACCAGCCCAACTTGGCACTGGTGCCACCATGGGTCTGGTCACCATCCTGCCTATCGTAGCTTTTCAGGAGCCAGCCGGTCACTCCCAGCCATAGGCCCCCAGACACAAACCTCGGCCCGTTTCCCTGGCAAACAAAAGTAAGCTGCCCCGCTTCTGGATGGCAGATTGCAGGAGCCACTTTGCACCATCAAACTAGCCCGACTTGGCACTGGTGCCACCTCTGGTCTGGGAACCATCCTGCGTCTCGGGGATTCCAATTATCAAGCCGGCCACTCCCAGCCACAGGCCCCCAAACACAAACAACGGCGCTTTTCCCTGGAAAACAAAACTCGCCTGCCAACATTTTGATGGCAGATTGCAGGAGCCACTTGGTACTATCAAACCAGCCCAACTTGGCACTTGTGCCACCATGGGTCTGGTCACCATCCTGCCTATCGTAGCTTTTCAGGAGCCAGCCGGTCAATCCCAGCCATAGGCCCCCAGACACAAAGCTCGGCCCGTTTCCCTGGCAAACAAAAGTAAGCTGCCCCGCTTCTGGATGGCAGATTGTAGGAACCACTTGGTATTATCAAACCAGCCCGACTTGGCACTGGTGCCACCTTGGGTCTGGGAACCATCCTGCGTATCGTGGATTCCTAGGATCCAGCCGGCCACTCCCTGCCACAGGCACCCAAACACAAACAACGGCGCTTTTCCCTGGAAAACAAAACTCGCCTGCCAACTTTTTGATGGCGGATTGCAGGAGCCACTTGGTACTATCAAACCAGCCCAACTTGGCACTGGTGCCACCATGGATATGGTCACCATCCTGCCTATCGTAGCTTTTCAGGACCTAGCAGGTCACTCCCAGCCATAGGCGCCCAGACACAAAGCTCGGCCCGTTTCCCTGGCAAACAAAAGTAAGCTGCCCCGCTTCTGGATGGCAGATTGCAGGAACCACTTGGTACTATAAATCCAGCCCAACTTGGCACTGGTGCCACCTCTGGTCTGGGAACCATCCTGAGTATTGTGGATTGTCAGGAGACAGCCGACCACTCTCGGCCACAGACCCCAATCAAAAACAAAGGTCCGTTTCCCTGGCAAAAAAAACTCAGCTGCCCCGCTTCTGGATGGGAGATTGCAGGAGGCACTTGACACTGTCAAACTAGCCCCACTTGGCACTGGTGCCACCTTGGGTCTGGGAACCATGCTGCGTATCGTGGATTTTCAGGAGCCATCCGGCCACTGCCAGCCACAGGCCCCCAAACACAAATCACAGCTTTTTTCTCTGGCAAACAAAACTCAGCTGCCCCGCTTCTGGATGGCAGATTGCAGGAGCCACTTGGTACTATCAAACCAGCCCGACTTGGCACTGGTGCCACCTTGGGTCTGGGAACCATCCTGCCTATCGTGGATTTTAAGGAGCCAGCCGGCTACTCCCAGCCACAGGCCCCCAACAAAAACCACGGCCCTTTTTTCTGGCAAACAAAATTTCGCTGCCTCACTTCTGGATGGCAGATTGCAGGAGCCACTTGGTGTAATCAAACCAGCCCGACTTGGCACTGGTGCCACCTTGGGTCAGGGAACCATCCTGCGTATCGTGGATTCTAAGGAGCCAGCCGGCCACTCCCAGCCACAGGCCCCCAAACAAAATCAACGGCGCTGTTCCCTGGAAAACAAAACACGCCTGCCAACTTTTTGATGGAGTTTGCAGGAGCCACTTGGTACTATCAAACCAGCCCAACTTGGCACTGGTGCCACCATGGGTCTGGTAAACTTCCTGCGTATCGTGGATTCTTAGGAGCCAGCCGACCACTCCTAGCCACAGGCCCCCAAACGAAAACCTAGGCCTATTTCTCTGGCAAACAAAAGTAAGCTGCCCCGCTTCTGGATGGCAGATTGCAGGAGACACTTGGGACTATCAAACCAGCCCAACTTGGCACTGGTGCCACCTTGGATCTGGGAACCATGCTGTGTATCGTGGATTTTCAGGGGCCAGCCGGCCACTCTCAGCAATATGCCCCCAAACAGAAACCTCGGCCCGTGTCTCTGGCAAACAAAACTCAACTGCCCCGCTTCTGGATGGCAAATTGCAGGATGAACTTGATACTAAAACCGCAGGCTGACTTGGTAGTGGTGACACCTTGGGCCTGGGAACCATCATGCGTATCGAGCATTTTAAGGAGCCAGCCGGCCACTCCCAGCAATATGCCCCCAAAAACAATCCACGGAATTTTTCTCTGACAAAAAAAAATCAGCTGCCCCGCTTCTGGATGGCAGATTGCAGGAGCCACTTTGCACCATCAAACCAGCCCGACTTGGCACTGGTGCCACCTTGCATCTGGGAACCATGCTGCCTAGCGTGGATTTTCAGGAGCCAGGCGGCCACTCTCAGCTATATGCCCCCAAACAAAACCCACGGCCCGTTTCCCTGGCAAACAAAATTAAGCTGCCCTGCTTCTGGATGGCAGATTGCAGGAACCACTTGGTAGTATCAAACCAGCCCGACTTGGCACTGGTGCCACCTTGGGTCTGGGAACCATCCTGCGTATCGTGGATTCTAAGGAGCCAGCCGGCCACTCCCAGCCACAGGCCCTCAAACACAAACAACGGCGCTTTTCCCTGGAAAACAAAACTCGCCTGCCAACTTTTTGATGGCAGATTGCAGGAGCAACTTGGTACTATCAAACCAGCCCAACTTGGCACTGGTGCCACCATGGGTCTGGTAACCATCCTGCCTATTGTAGCTTTCCAGGAGCCAGCCGGTCACTCCCAGCCATAGGCCCCCAGTCACAAACCTCGGCTCGTTTCCCTGGCAAACAAAAGTAAGCTGCCCCGCTTCTGGATGGCAGATTGCAGGACGCACTTGGTACTATCAAACCAGCCCGACTTGGCACTGGTGCCACCTTGGGTCAGGGAACCATGCTGCGTATCGCAGATTCTAAGGCGCCAGTCGGCCACTCCCAGCCACAAGCCCCCAAACACAAACAACGGCGCTTTTCTCTGGCAAACAAAACTCAACTGCCCCTCTTCTGGATTGCAAATTGCAGGACGCACTTGGTACTATAAAAACAGCCCGACTTTGCAATGGTGCCACCTTGGGTCTGGGAACCATCCTGCGTATCGAACTTTTTAATGAGACAGCCGGCCACTCCCAGCCATATGCCCCCAAACACAACCCACGGCCCTTTCCTCTGGAAAACAAAACTCGCCTTCCAGCTTTTTGATGGCAGATTGCAGGAGCCACTTGGTACTATCAAACCAGCACCACTTGGCACTGGTGCCACCTTGGGTCTGGGAACCATCCTGCGTATTGTGGATTGTCAGGAGCCAGCTGAACACTCTCGGCCAGAGACCCCAATCAAAAACAACGGCCCGTTTCACAGGCAAACAAAACTCAGCTGCCCCGCTTCTGGATGGGAGATTGCAGGAGGCACTTTACACTGTGAAACCAGCCCCACTTGGCACTGGTGCCACCTTGGGTCTGGGAACCATGCTGCGTATCATGGATTTTCAGGAGCAAGCCGGTCACTCCCAGCCACAGGCCCCCAAACACAAACCACAGCCTTTTTCTCTGGCAAACAAAATTCAGCTGCCCCACTTCTGGATGGCAGATTGCAGGAGCAACTTGGGACTATCACACCAGCACAACATGGCACTGCTGCCACCTTGGATCTGGGAACCATCCTTCCTATCGTGGATTTTCTGGGGCCAGCCGGTCACTCTCAGCCATAGGCCCCAAACACAAACCACGGCCCTTTTCTCTGGAAAACAAAACTCAACTGCCCCTCTTCTGGATGGCAGATTGCAGGAGCCACTGGGTACTATGAAACCAGCCCTACTTGGCACTGGCGCCACCTTGGGTCTGGGACCCATGCTGCGTATCATGGATTTTCAGGAGCCAGCCGTCCACTGCCAGCCACAGGCCCCGAAACACAAACAACAGCCTTTTTCTCTGGCAAACAAAATTCAGCTGTCCCGCTTCTGGATGGCAGATTGCAGGAACCACTTGGTACTAACAAACCAGCCCGACTTGGCACTGGTGCCACCTTGGGTCTGGGAACCATCCTGCGTATCGTGGATTCTAAGGAGCCAGCTGGCCACTCCCAGCCACAGGCCCCAAAACACACACAACGGTGCTTTTCCCTGGAAAACAAAACTCGCCTGCCAACATTTTGATGGCAGATTGCAGGAGCCACTTGGTACTATCAAACCAGCCCAACTTGGCACTGGTGCCACCATGGGTCTGGTCACCATCCTGCCTATCGTAGCTTTTCAGGAGCCAGCCGGTCACTCCCAGCCATAGGCCCCCAGACACAAACCTCGGCCCGTTTCCCTGGCACACAAAAGTATGCTACCGCACTTCTGGATGGCAGATTGCAGGAGCCACTTTGCACCATCAAACCAGCCCGACTTGGCACTGGTGCCACCTCTGGTCTGGGAACCATCGTGCGTATCGTGGATTCTAATTAGCCAGCCGGCCACTCCCAGCCACAGGCCTCTAAACAAAAACAACGGCGCTTTTCCCTGGAAAACAAAACTGGCCTGCCAACTTCTTGAGGGCAGATTGCCGGAGCCACTTGGTACCATCAAACCAGCCCAACTTGGCACTGGTGCCACCTTCGGTCTGGGAACCATCCTGCCTATTGTAGCTTTTCAGGAGCCAGCCTGTCACTCCTAGCCCTAGGCCCCCAGTCATAAACCTCGGCCCGTTTCCCTGGCACACAAAAGTAAGCTACCCCGCTTCAGGATGGCAGATTGCAGGAGCCACTTTTCACCATCAAACCAGCGCGACGTGGCACTGGTGCCACCTTGGGTCTGGGAACCATCCTGCGTATCGTGTGTTCTAAGGAGCCAGCCGGCCACTCCCAGCCACAGTCCCCCAAACAAAAACAACGGTGCTTTTCCCTGGAAAACAAAACCGGCCTGCCAACTTTGTGATGGCAGATTGCAGGTGCTATTTAGTACTATCAAACCAGCCCGACTTGGCACTGGTGCCACCTCTGGTCTGGGAACCATCCTGCCTATCATGGATTTTCAGGGGCCAGACGGCCACTCTCAGCCATATGCCCCCAAAAACAAACCACGGCCCTTTTCTCTGATAAACAAAACTCAACTGCCCCTCTTATGGATGGCAAATTTTAGGACACACTTTGTACTACGAAAACCGCCCGACTTGGCACTGGTGCCACCGTGGGTCAGGGAACCATCCTGCCTATCGTAGCTTTTTAAGGAGCCAGCAGGCCACGCCCAGCCATATACCCCCAAAAACAAACCACGGACCATTTCTCTTGGAAACAAAAATCCGCTACCCCGCGTCTGGATGGCAGATTGCAGGAGCCACTTTGCACCATCAAACCAGCCCGACTTGGCACTGGTGCCACCTTGGATCTGGGAACCATCCTGCCTATCGTAGCTTTTCAGGAGCCAGCCGGTTACTCCCAACCATAGGCCCCCAGACAGAAAGCTCTGCCCGTTTCCCTGGCAAACAAAAGTAAGCTACCCCGCTTCTGGATGGCAGATTGCAGGACGCACTTGGTACTATCAAACCAGTCCGACTTGGCACTGGTGCCACCTTGGGTCTGGGAACCATCCTGCATATCGTGGATTCTAAGGAGCCAGCCGGCCACTCCCAGCCACAGGCCCCCAAACACAAACAACGGCGCTTTTCCCTGGAAAACAAAACTCGCCTGCCAACTTTTTGATGGCAGATTGCAGGAGCCACTTGGTACTATCAAACCAGCCCAACTTGGCACTGGTGCCACCATGGGTCTGGTCACCATCCTGCCTATCGTAGCTTTTCAGGAGCCAGCCGGTCACTCCCAGCCGTAGGCCCCCAGTCACAAACCTCGGCTCGTTTCCCTGGCAAACAAAAGTAAGCTGCCCCGCTTCTGGATATCTGATTGCAGGAGCCACTTGGTACTATCAAACCAGCCCAACTTGGAAAAGGTGCCACCTTGGGTCTGGGAACCATGCTGCGTAACGTAGATTCTAAGGCGCCAGGCGGCCACTCCCAGCCACAGGCCCCAAAATACAAACAACGGCGCTTTTCCCTGGAAAACAAAACTCGCCTGCCAGCTTTTTGATGGCATATTGCAGGAGTCACTTGGTACTATCAAATCATCCCAACTTGGCGCTGGTGCCACTATGCGTCTGGGAACCATCCTGCCTATTGTAGCATTTCAGGAGCCAGCCGGTCACTCCCAGGCATAGGCCCCCAGACACAAAGCTCGGCCCGTTTCCCTGGCAAACAAAATTAAGCTGCCCCGATTCTGGATGGCAGATTGCAGGTGCCACTTGGTAGTGTCAAACCAGCCCAAATTGGCACTGGTGCCACCATGGGTCTGGTCACCATCCTGCCTATCGTAGCTTTTCAGGAGCCAGCCGGTCACTCCCAGCCATAGGCCCCCAGACAAATACCTCGGCCCGTTTCCCTGGCAAACAAAAGTAAGCTGCCCCGCTTCTGGATGGCAGATTGCAGCAGCCACATGGTACTATCAAACCAGGCCAACATGGCACTGGTGCCACCTTGGCTCTGGGAACCATCCTGCCTATCGTGGATTTTCAGGGGCCAGCCGGCCACTCTCAGCCATATGCCCCCAAACACAAACCACGGCCCTTTTCTCTGGTAAACAAAACTCAACTGCCCCTCTTCTGGATGGCAAATTGCAGGACGCACTTGGTGCTACGAAAACAGCCCGACTTGGCACTGATGCCACCTTGGGTCAAGGAACCATCCTGCGTATCGATCTTTTTAAGGAGCCAGCCGGCCACGTCCAGCCATATACCCCCAGAAAAAAACCACGGAACTTTTCTCCAGCAAACAAAAATCCGCCGCCCCGCGTCTGGATGGCAGATTTCAGGAGCTATTTAGTATTATCAAACCAGCCCGACTTGGCACTGGTGCCACCATGGTTCTGGTAACCATCCTGCCTATCGTAGCTTTTCAGTAGCCAGCCGGTCACTCCCAGCCATAGGCCCCCAGACAAATACCTCGGCCCGTTTCCCTGGCAAACAAAAGTAAGCTGTCCCGCTTCTGGATGGCAGATTGCAGGAGCCACTTGGTACTATCAAACCAGCCCAACTTGGCACTGGTGCCACCTTGGGTCTGGGAACCATGCTGCGTATCCTGGGTTCAAAGGAGCCAGCCGGCCACTCCCAGCCACAGGCCTCCAAACACAAACAACGGCGCTTTTCCCTGGAAAACAAAACTCGCCTGCCAAGTTTTTGATGGCAGATTGCAGGAGCCACTTGGTACTATCAAACCAGCCCAACTTGGCAGTGGTGCCACCATGGGTCTGGTCACCATCCTGCCTATCGTAGCTTTTCAGGAGCCAGCCGGTCACTCCCAGCCATAGGCCCCCAGACACAAAGCTCGGCCCGTTTCCCTGGCAAAAAAAAGTAAGCTGCCCTGCCTCTGGATGGCAGATTGCAGGAACCACTTGGTACTATCAAACCAGCCCAACATGGCACTGGTGCCACCTTGGGTTGGGAACCATCCGGCGTATCGTGTGTTGAAAGGAGCCAGCCGGTCACTCCCAGCCACAGGCCTCCAAACAAACACAATGGCGCTTTTCCCTGGAAAACAAAACTCAACTGCCCTTCTTCTGGATGGAAAATTGCAGGACGCTCTTGGTACTACAAAAACAGCCAAACTTGGCAATGGTGCCACCTTGGATCTGGGAACCATCCTGCGTATCTAGCTTCTTAAGGAGCCAGCCGGCCACTCCCAGCCATATGCCCCCAAAAACAAACCACGGAAGTTTAATCTGGCAAACAAAGATCCGATGCCCAACGTCAGGATGGCAGATTGCAGGAGCCACTTGGTACTATCAAACGAGCCCGACTTGGCCCTGGTGCCACCTTGAGTCTGGGAACCATCCTGCGTATTGTGGATTGTCAGGAGCCAGTCGACCATTCTCGGCCACAGACCCCAATCAAAAACAACGGCCGGTTCACAGGCAAAAGAACTCAGCTGCCCCGTTTCTGGATGGGAGATTGCATGAGCCACTTGACACTCTCAAACCAGCCCCACTTGGCACTAGTGCCATCTTGGGTCTGGGAACCATGCTGCGTGTCATGGATTTTCAGGAGCCAGCTGGCCACTGCCAGCCACACGCCCCCAAACACAAACCTCGGCCCGTTTCCCTGGCAAACAAAAGTAAGCTACCCCGCTTCTGGATGGCAGATTGCAGGAACCACTTGGTACTATCAAACCAGCCCGACTTGGCACTGGTGCCATCTTGGGTCTGGGAACCATCCTGCGTATCGTGGATTCTAAGGAGGCAGCCGGCCACTCCCAGCCACAGGCCCGCAAACACAAACAACGGCGCTTTTCCCTGGAAAACAAAACTCGCCTGCCAGCTTTTTGATGGCAGATTGCAGGAGCCACTTGGTACTATCAAATCAGCCCAACTTGGCACTGGTGCCACCATGGGTCTGGTCACCATCCTGCCTATCGTAGCTTTTCAGGAGCCAGCCGGTCTCTCCCAGCCATAGGCCTCCAGACACAAACCTCGGCCCGTTTCCCTGGCAAAAAAAAGTAAGCTACCCCGCTACTGGATGGCAGATTGCAGGAGCCACTTTGCACCATCAAACTAGCCCGACTTGGCACTGGTGCCACCTCTGGTCTGGGAACAATGCTGCGTATTGTGGATTCTAAGGAGCCAGCCGGCCACTCCCAGCCACAGGCCCCCAAACACAAACAACGGCGCTTTTCCCTGGAAAACAAAACTCGCCTGCCAACTTTTTGATGGCAGATTGCAGGAGCCACTTGGTACTATCAAACCAGCCCAACTTGGCACTGGTGCCACCATGGGTCTGGTCACCATCCTGCCTATCGTAGCTTTTCAGGACCTAGCAGGTCACTCCCAGCCATAGGCCCCCAGACACAAAGCTCGGCCCGTTTCACTGGCAAACAAAAGTAAGCTGCCCCGCTTCTGGATGGCAGATTGCAGGAACCACTTGGTACTATCAAACCAGCCCAACTTGGCACTGGTGCCACCTTGGGTCTGGGAACCATCCTGCGTATCGTGGATTCTAAGGAGCCAGCTGGCCACTCCCAGCCACAGGACCCCAATCACAAACAACGGCGCTTTTCCCTGGAAAACAAAACTCGCCTGCCAACTTTTTGATGGCAGATTGCAGGAGCTACTTGGTACTATCAAATCAGCCCAACTTGGCACTGGTGCCACATCTGGTCGGGTCACCATCCTGCCTATCGTAGCTTTTCAGGAGCCAGCCGGTCACTCCCAGCCATAGGCCCTCAGACAAAAACCTCGGCCCGTTTCCCTGGCAAACAAAAGTAAGCTGCCCCGCTTCTGGATGGCAGATTGCAGGACGCACTTGGTACTATCAAACCAGCCCAACTTGGAAATGGTGCCACCTCTGGTCTGGGAACCATCCTGCGTATCGTGGATTCTAAGGAGCCAGCCGGTCACTCCCAGCCACAGGCCCCCAAATACAAACAACAGCGCTTTTCCCTGGAAAACAAAACTCGCCTGCCAACATTTTGATGGCAGATTGCAGGAGCCACTTGGTACTATCAAATCAGCCCAACTTGGCACTGGTGCCACCATGGGTCTGGTCACCATCCTGCCTATCGTAGCTTTTCAGGAGCCAGCCGGTCACTCCCAGCCATAGGCCCCCAGACACAAACCTCGGCCCGTTTCCCTGGCAAAAAAAAGTAAGCTGCCCCGCTTCTGGATGGCAGATTGCAGGAGCCACTTTGCACCATCAAACTGGCCCGACTTGTCACTGGTGCCACCTCAGGTCTGGGAACCATCCTGCGTATCGTGGATTCCAATTAGCAAGACGGCCACTCCCAGCCACAGGCCCGCAGACACAAACAACGGCGCTTTTCCCTGGAAAACAAAACTCGCCTGCTGACTTTTTGATGGCAGAATGCAGGAGCCACTTTGTACTTTGAAATCAGCCGAACATGGCTCTGGTGCCACCATGGGTCTGGTCACCATCCTGCCTATCGTAGCTTTTCAGGAGCCAGCCGGTCACTCCCAGCCATAGGCCCCCAGATACAAAGCTCGGCCCGTTTCCCTGGCAAAAAAAAGTAAGCTGCCCCGCTTCTGGATGGCAGATTGCAGGACGCACTTGGTACTATCAAACCAGCCCAACTTGGCACTGGTGCCACCTCTGGTCTGGGAACCATCCTGCGTATCGTGGATTCTAAGGAGACAGCCGGCCACTCCCAGCCACAGGCACCCAAACAAAAACAACGGCGCTTTTCCCTGGAAAACAAAACTCGCCTGCCAACATTTTGATGGCAGATTGCAGGAGCCACTTGGTACTATCAAACCAGCCCAACTTGGCACTGGTGCCACCATGGGTCTGGTCACCATCCTGCCTATCGTAGCTTTTCAGGAGCCAGCCGGTCACTCCCAGCCATAGACCCCAGACACAAAGCTCGGCCCGTTTCCCTGGCAAACAAAAGTAAGCTGCCCCGCTTCTGGATGGCAGATTGCAGGAGCCACTTTGCACCATCAAACTAGCCCGACTTGGCACTGGTGCCACCTCAGGTCTGGGAACCATCCTGCGTATCGTGGATTCTAAGGAGCCAGCCGGCCACTCCCAGCCACAGGCCCTCAAACACAAACAACGGCGCTTTTCCCTGGAAAACAAAACTCGCCTGCCAAATTTTGATGGCAGATTGCCGGAGCCACTTGGTACTATCAAACCAGCCCAACTTGGCACTGGTGCCACCATGGGTCTGGTCACCATCCTGCCTATCGTAGATTTTCAGGACCTAGCCGGTCACTCTTAGCCATAGGCCCCCAGACACAAACCTCGGCCCGTTTCCGTGGCAAACAAAACTAAGCGGCGCCGCTTGTGGATGGCATATTGCAGGACGCACTTGGTACTATCAAACCCGCCCGACTTGGCACTGGTGCCACGTCAGGTCTGGGAACCATCCTGCGTATCGTGGATTCTAAGGAGCCAGCCGGCCACTCCCAGCCACAGGCCCTCAAACACAAACAACGGCGCTTTTCCCTGGGAAACAAAACTCGCCTGCCAACTTTTAGATGGCAGATTGCAGGAGCCACTTGGTACTATCAAACCAGCCCAACTTGGCACTGGTGCCACCATGGGTCTGGTCACCATCCTGCCTATCGTAGCTTTTCAGGAACCAGCCGGTCATTCCCAGCCATAGGCCCCCAGACACAAAGCTCGACCCGTTTCCGTGGCAAACAAAAGTAAGCTGCCCCGCTTCTGGATGGCAGATTGCAGGAGCCACTTGGTATAATCAAACCAGCCCGACTTGGCACTGGTGCCACCTCTGGTCTGGGAACCATGCTGCGTATCGTGGATTCTAAGGAGCCAGCCGGCCACTCCCAGCCACAGGCCCTCAAACACAAACAACGGCGCTTTTCCCTGGAAAACAAAACTCGCCTGCCAAATTTTTCATGGCGGATTGCAGGAGCCACTTGGTACTATCAAACCAGCCCTACTTGGCACTGGTGCCGCCATGGGTCTGGTCACCATCCTGCCTATCGTAACTTTTCAGGAGCCAGCCGGTAACTCCCAGCCATAGGCCCCCAGACACAAAGCTCGGCCCGTTTCCCTGGCAAACAAAAGTAAGCTGCCCCGCTTCTGGATGGCAGATTGCAGGAGCCACTTGGTACTATCAAACCAGCCCGACTTGGCACTGGTGCCACCTCTGGTCTGGGAACAATCCCGCGTATCGTGGATTCTAAGGAGCCAGTCGGCAACTCCCAGCTACAGGCCCCCAAACACAAGCAACGGCCCGTTTCCGTGGAAAACAAAAGTAAGCTGCCCCGCTTCTGGATGGCAGATTGCAGAAGACACTTGGTACTATCAAACCAGCCCAACTTGGCACTGGTGCCACCTCTGGTCAGGGAACCATCCTGCGTATCATGGGTTCTAAGGAGCCAGCCGGCCACTCCCAGCTACAGGCCTCCAAACAGAAACAACGGCGCTTTTCCCTGGAAAACTAAACTCGCCTTAAAGCTTTTTGATGGCAGATTGCAGGAGCCACTTGGTATAATCAAACCAGCCCGACTTGGCCCTGGTGCCACCTTGGCTCTGGGAACCATGCTGCGTAACGTAGATTCTACGAGGACAGGTGGCCACTCCCAGCCACAGGCCTCTAAACAAAAACAACGGCGCTTTTCCCTGGAAAACAAAACTCGCCTGCCAACTTTTTGATGGCAGATTGCAGGAGCCACTTGGTACTATGAAATCAGCCCAACTTGGCCCTGGTGCCACCATGGGTCTGGTCACCATCCTGCCTATCGTAGCTTTTCAGGAGCCAGCCGGTCACTCCCAGCCATAGGCCCCCAGACAAATACCTCGGCCCGTTTCCCTGGCAAACAAAAGTAAGCTGCCCCGCTTCTGGATGGCAGATTGCAGGAGCCACATGGTACTATCAAACCAGGCCAACATGGCACTGGTGCCACCTTGGCTCTGGGAACCATCCTGCCTATCGTGGATTTTCAGGGGCCAGCCGGCCACTCTCAGCCATATGCCCGCAAACACATACCACGGCCCTTTTCTCTGGCAAACAAAACTCAACTGCCCCTCTTCTGGATGGCAAATTGCAGGACGCACTTGGTACTACGAAAACAGCCCGACTGGGCACTGGTGCCACCTCTGGTCTGGGAACCATGCTGCGTATCGTGGATTCTAAGGGGCCAGCCGGCCACTCCCAGCCACAGGCCCCCAAACAAAAACAATGGCGCTTTTCCCTGGAAAACAAAACTCTCCTGCCAAGTTTTTGATGGCAGATTGCAGGAGCCACTTGGTACTATCAAACCAGCCCAACTTGGCACTGGTGCCACCATGGGTCTGGTCACCATCCTGCCTATCGTAGCTTTTCAGGAGCCAGCTGGTCACTCCCAGCCATAGGCCCCCAGACACAAACCTCGGCCGGTTTCCCTGGCAAACAAAAGTAAGCTGTCCAGCTTCTGGATGGCAGATTGCAGGAGCCACTTGGTACTATCAAACCAGCCCAACTTGGCACTGGTACCACCTCTGGTCTGGGAACCATCCTGCGTATCGTGGATTCTAAGGAGCCAGCCGGCCACTCCCAGCCACAGGCCCCCAAACACAAACAACGGCGCTTTTCCCTGGAAAACAAAACTCGCCTGCCAAATTTTTGATGGCAGATTGCAGGAACCACTTGGTACTATCAAACCAGCCCGACTTGGCACTGTTGCCACCTCAGGTCTGGGAACCATCCTGCGTATCGTGGATTCTAAGGAGCCAGCCGGCCACTCCCTGCCACAGGCCCCCAAACAAAAACAACGGCCCTTTTCCCTGGAAAACAAAACTCGCCTGCCGACATTTTGATGGCAGATTGCAGGAGCCACTTGGTACTATCAAACCAGCCCAACTTGGCACTGGTGCCACCATGGGTCTGGTCACCATCCTGCCTATCGTAGCTTTTCAGGAGCCAGACGGTCACTCCCAGCCATAGGCCCCCAGACACAAAGCTCGGCCCGTTTCCCTGGCAAACAAAAGTAAGCTGCCCCGCTTCTGGATGGCAGATTGCAGGAGCCACTTGGTACTATCAAATCAGCCCAACTTGGCACTGGTGCCACCTTGGGTCTGGGAACCATCCTGCGTATCGTGGATTCTAAGGAGCCAGCCGGCCACTCCCAGCCACAGGCCCGCAAACACAAACAACGGCGCTTTTCCCTGGAAAACAAAACTCGCCTGCTGATTTTTGATGGCAGATTGCAGGAGCCACTTGGTACTATCAAACCAGCCCAACTTGGCACTGCTGCCACCATGGGTCTGGTCACCATCCTGCCTATCGTAGCTTTTCAGGAGCCAGCCGGTCACTCCCAGCCGTATGCCCCCAACTCAAAGCTCAGCCTGTTTCCCTGGCAAACAAAAGTAAGCTGCCCCGCTTCTGGATATCAGATTGCAGGAGCCACTTTTCACCATCAAACTAGCCCGACTTGGCAATGGTGCCACCTCTGGTCTGGGAACCATCCTGCGTATCGTGGATTCTAATTAGCCATCCGTCCACTCCCAGCCACAGGCCCCCAAACACAAACAACGGTGCTTTTCCCTGGAAAACAAAACTCGCCTTCCAACTTTTTGATGGCAGATTGCAGGAGCCACTTGGTACTATCAAACCAGCCCAACTTGGCACTGGTGCCACCATGGGTCTGGTCACCATCCTGCCTATCTTAGCTTTTCAGGAGCCAGCCGGTCACTCCCAGCCATAGGGCCCCAGACACAAAGCTCTGCCCGTTTCCCTGGCAAACAAAAGTAAGCTGCCCCGCTTCTGGATATCAGATTGCAGGAGCCACTTTTCACCATCAAACTAGCCCGACTTGGCAATGGTGCCACCTCTGGTCTGGGAACCATCGTGCGTATCGTGGATTCTAATTAGCCATCCGTCCACTCCCAGCCACAGGCCCCCAAACACAAACAACGGCGCTTTTCCCTGGAAAACAAAACTCGCCTGCCAACATTTTGATGGCAGATTGCAGGAGCCACTTGGTACTATCAAACCCGCCCAACTTTGCACTGGTGCCACCTTGGCTCTGGGAACCATCCTGCGTATCCAGGGTTCAAAGGAGGCAGCCGGCCACTCCCAGCCACAGGCCTCTAAACAAAAACAACGGCGCTTTTCCCTGGAAAACAAAACTCGCCTGCCAACTTTTTGATGGCAGATTGCAGGAGCCACTTGGTACTATGAAATCAGCCCAACTTGGCACTGGTGCCACCATGGGTCTGGTAAACATCCTGCCTATCGTAGCTTTTCAGGAGCCAGCCGGTCACTCCCTGCCATAGGCCCCCAGACACAAACCTCGGCCCGTTTCCCTGGCAAACAAAAGTAAGCTGCCCCGCTTTTGGATGGCAGATTGCAGGATGCACTTGGTACTATCAAACCAGCCCGACTTGGCCCTGGTGCCACCTTGGCTCTGGGAACCATGCTGCGTAACGTAGATTCTACGAGGACAGGCGGCCACTCCCAGCCACAGGCCTCTAAACAAAAACAACGGCGCTTTTCCCTGGAAAACAAAACTCGCCTGCCAACTTTTTGATGGCAGATTGCAGGAGCCACTTGGTACTATCAAACCAGCCCAACTTGGCACTGGTGCCACCATGGGTCTGGTCACCATCCTGCCTATCGTAGCTTTTCAGGAGCCAGCCGGTCACTCCCAGCCATAGACCCCCAGACACAATCCTCGGCCCGTTTCCCTGGAAAACAAAAGTAAGCTGCCCCGATTCTGGATGGCAGATTGCAGGAGCCACTTGGTACTATGAAATCAGCCCAACTTGGCACTGGTGCCACCATGGGTCTGGTAAACATCCTGCCTATCGTAGCTTTTCAGGAGCCAGGCGGTCACTCCCTGCCATAGGCCCCCAGACACAAACCTCGGCCCGTTTCCCTGGCAAACAAAAGTAAGCTACCCCGCTTTTGGATGGCAGATTGCAGGAGCCACTTGGTACTATCAAACCAGCCCGACTTGGCCCTGGTGCCACCTTGGCTCTGGGAACCATGCTGCGTAACGTAGATTCTACGAGGACAGGTGGCCACTCCCAGCCACAGGCCTCTAAACAAAAACAACGGCGCTTTTCCCTGGAAAACAAAACTCGCCTGCCAACTTTTTGATGGCAGATTGCAGGAGCCACTTGGTACTATCAAACCAGCCCAACTTGGCACTGGTGCCACCATGGGTCTGGTCACCATCCTGCCTATCGTAGCTTTTCAGGAGCCAGCCGGTCACTCCCAGCCATAGGCCCCCAGACAAATACCTCGGCCCGTTTCCCTGGCAAACAAAAGTAAGCTGCCCCGCTTCTGGATGGCAGATTGCAGGAGCCACATGGTACTATCAAACCAGGCCAACATGGCACTGGTGCCACCTTGGCTCTGGGAACCATCCTGCCTATCGTGGATTTTCAGGGGCCAGCCGGCCACTCTCAGCCATATGCCCGCAAACACATACCACGGCCCTTTTCTCTGGCAAACAAAACTCAACTGCCCCTCTTCTGGATGGCAAATTGCAGGACGCACTTGGTACTACGAAAACAGCCCGACTTGGCACTGATGCCACCTTGGGTCAGGGAACAATCCTGCATATCGATCTTTTTAAGGAGCCAGCCGGCCACGTCCAGCCATACACCCCAAAAAATAACCACGGAACTTTTCTCCAGGAAACAAAAATCCGCTGTCCCGAGTCTGAATGGCAGATTTCAGGAGCTATTTAGTATTATCAAACCAGCCCGACTTGGCACTGGTGCTACCATGAGTCTGGTAACCATCCTGCCTATCGTAGCTTTTCAGGAGCCAGCCGGTCACTCCCAGCCATAGGCCCCCAGACAAATACCTCGGCCCGTTTCCCTGGCAAACAAAAGTAAGCTGCCCCGCTTCTGGATGGCAGATTGCAGGAGCCACTTGGTACTATCAAACCAGCCCAACTTTGCACTGGTGCCACCTTGGCTCTGGGAACCATCCTGCGTATCCAGGGTTCAAAGGAGGCAGCCGGCCACTCCCAGCCACAGGCCTCTAAACAAAAACAACGGCGCTTTTCCCTGGAAAACAAAACTCTCCTGCCAAGTTTTGATGGCAGATTGCAGGAGCCACTTGGTACTATCAAATCAGCCCAACTTGGCACTGGTGCCACCATGGGTCTGGTAAACATCCTGCCTATCGTAGCTTTTCAGGAGCCAGCCGGTCACTCCCTGCCATAGGCCCCCAGACACAAACATCGGCCCGTTTCCCTGGCAAACAAAAGTAAGCTGCCCCGCTTTTGGATGGCAGATTGCAGGATGCACTTGGTACTATCAAACCAGCCCGACTTGGCCCTGGTGCCACCTTGGCTCTGGGAACCATGCTGCGTAACGTAGATTCTACGAGGACAGGCGGCCACTCCCACCCACAGGCCTCTAAACAAAAACAACGGCGCTTTTCCCTGGAAAACAAAACTCGCCTGCCAACTTTTTGATGGCAGATTGCAGGAGCCACTTGGTACTATCAAACCAGCCCAACTTGGCACTGGTGCCACCATGGGTCTGGTCACCATCCTGCCTATCGTAGCTTTTCAGGAGCCAGCCGGTCACTCCCAGCCATAGACCCCCAGACACAATCCTCGGCCCGTTTCCCTGGAAAACAAAAGTAAGCTGCCCCGATTCTGGATGGCAGATTACAGGAGCCACTTGGTACTATGAAATCAGCCCAACTTGGCACTGGTGCCACCATGGGTCTGGTAAACATCCTGCCTATCGTAGCTTTTCAGGAGCCAGCCGGTCACTCCCTGCCATAGGCCCCCAGACACAAACCTCGGCCCGTTTCCCTGGCAAACAAAAGTAAGCTGTCCAGCTTCTGGATGACAGATTGCAGGAGCCACTTGGTACTATCAAACCAGCCCAACTTGTCACTGGTGCCACCTCTGGTCTGGGAACCATCCTGCGTATCGTGGATTCTAAGGAGCCAGCCGGCCACTCCCAGCCACAGGTCCCCAAACACAAACAACGGCGCTTTTCCCTGGAAAACAAAACTCGCCTGCCAAATTTTTGATGGCAGATTGCAGGAACCACTTGGTATTATCAAACCAGCCCGACTTGGCACTGTTGCCACCTCAGGTCTGGGAACCATCCTGCGTATCGTGGATTCTAAGGAGCCAGCCGGTCACTCCCTGCCACAGGCCCCCAAACAAAAACAACGGCGCTTTTCCCTGGAAAACATAATTCGCCTGCCGACTTTTGATGGCAGATTGCAGGAGCCACTTGGTACTATCAAATCAGCCCAACTTGGCACTGGTGCCACCATGGGTCTGCTCACCATCCTGCCTATCGTAGCTTTTCAGGAGCCAGCCGGTCACTCCCAGCCATAGGCCCCCAGACACAAAGCTCGGCCCGTTTCCCTGGCAAACAAAAGTAAGCTGCCCCGCTTCTGGATGGCAGATTGCAGGAGCCAATTGGTACTATCAAATCAGCCCAACTTGGCACTGGTGCCACCTTGGGTCTGGGAACCATCCTGCGTATCGTGGATTCGAAGGAGCCAGCCGGCCACTCCCAGCCACAGGCCCGCAAACACAAACAACGGCGCTTTTCCCTGGAAAACAAAACTCGCCTGCTGATTTTTGATGGCAGATTGCAGGAGCCACTTGGTACTATCAAACCAGCCCAACTTGGCACTGCTGCCACCATGGGTCTGGTCACCATCCTGCCTATCGTAGCTTTTCAGGAGCCAGCCGGTCACTCCCAGCCATATGCCCCCAACTCAAAGCTCGGCCTGTTTCCCTGGCAAACAAAAGTAAGCTGCCCCGCTTCTGGATATCAGATTGCAGGAGCCAATTTTCACCATCAAACTAGCCCGACTTGGCAATGGTGCCACCTCTGGTCTGGGAACCATCCTGCGTATCGTGGATTCTAATTAGCCATCCGTCCACTCCCAGCCACAGGCCCCCAAACACAAACAACGGCGCTTTTCCCTGGAAAACAAAACTCGCCTGCCAACATTTTGATGGCAGATTGCAGGAGCCACTTGGTACTATCAAACCAGCACAACTTGGCACTGGTGCCACCATGGGTCTGGTCACCATCCTGCCTATCCTAGCTTTTCAGGAGCCAGCCGGTCACTCCCAGCCATAGGGCCCCAGACACAAAGCTCTGCCCGTTTCCCTGGCAAACAAAAGTAAGCTGCCCCGCTTCTGGATATCAGATTGCAGGAGCCACTTTTCACCATCAAACTAGCCCGACTTGGCAATGGTGCCACCTCTGGTCTGGGAACCATCGTGCGTATCGTGGATTCTAATTAGCCATCCGTCCACTCCCAGCCACAGGCCCCCAAACACAAACAACGGCGCTTTTCCCTGGAAAACAAAACTCGCCTGCCAACATTTTGATGGCAGATTGCAGGAGCCACTTGCTACTATCAAATCAGCCCAACTTGGCACTGGTGCCACCATGGGTCTGGTCACCATCCTGCCTATCGTAGCTGTTCAAGAGCCAGCCGGTCACTCCCAACCATAGGCCCCCAGACACAAACCTCGGCCCATTTCCCTGGCAAACAAAAGTAAGCTGCCCCGCTTCTGGATGGCAGATTGCAGGAGCCACTTTGCACCATCAAACTAGCCCGACTTGGCACTGGTGCCACCTCTGGTCTGGGAACCATCCTGCGTCTCGGGGATTCCAATTATCAAGCCGGCCACTCCCAGCCACAGGCCCCCAAACACAAACAACGGCGCTTTTCCCTGGAAAACAAAACTCGCCTGCCAACTTTTTGATGGCAGATTGCAGGAGCCACTTGGTACTATCAAACCAGCCCAACTTGGCACTTGTGCCACCATGGGTCTGGTCACCATCCTGCCTATCGTAGCTTTTCAGGAGCCAGCCGGTCAATCCCAGCCATAGGCCCCCAGACACAAAGCTCGGCCCGTTTCCCTGGCAAACAAAAGTAAGCTGCCCCGCTTCTGGATGGCAGATTGTAGGAACCACTTGGTATTATCAAACCAGCCCGACTTGGCACTGGTGCCACCTTGGGTCTGGGAACCATCCTGCGTATCGTGGATTCCTAGGATCCAGCCGGCCACTCCCTGCCACAGGCACCCAAACACAAACAACGGCGCTTTTCCCTGGAAAACAAAACTCGCCTGCCAACTTTTTGATGGCGGATTGCAGGAGCCACTTGGTACTATCAAACCAGCCCAACTTGGCACTGGTGCCACCATGGATATGGTCACCATCCTGCCTATCGTAGCTTTTCAGGACCTAGCAGGTCACTCCCAGCCATAGGCGCCCAGACACAAAGCTCGGCCCGTTTCCCTGGCAAACAAAAGTAAGCTGCCCCGCTTCTGGATGGCAGATTGCAGGAACCACTTGGTACTATAAATCCAGCCCAACTTGGCACTGGTGCCACCTCTGGTCTGGGAACCATCCTGAGTATTGTGGATTGTCAGGAGACAGCCGACCACTCTCGGCCACAGACCCCAATCAAAAACAAAGGTCCGTTTCCCTGGCAAAAAAAACTCAGCTGCCCCGCTTCTGGATGGGAGATTGCAGAAGGCACTTGACACTGTCAAACTAGCCCCACTTGGCACTGGTGCCACCTTGGGTCTGGGAACCATGCTGCGTATCGTGGATTTTCAGGAGCCATCCGGCCACTGCCAGCCACAGGCCCCCAAACACAAACCACAGCTTTTTTCTCTGGCAAACAAAACTCAGCTGCCCCGCTTCTGGATGGCAGATTGCAGGAGCCACTTGGTACTATCAAACCAGCCCGACTTGGCACTGGTGCCACCTTGGGTCTGGGAACCATCCTGCCTATCGTGGATTTTAAGGAGCCAGCCGGCTACTCCCAGCCACAGGCCCCCAACAAAAACCACGGCCCTTTTTTCTGGCAAACAAAATTTCGCTGCCTCACTTCTGGATGGCAGATTGCAGGAGCCACTTGGTGTAATCAAACCAGCCCGACTTGGCACTGGTGCCACCTTGGGTCAGGGAACCATCCTGCGTATCGTGGATTCTAAGGAGCCAGCCGGCCACTCCCAGCCACAGGCCCCCAAACAAAATCAACGGCGCTGTTCCCTGGAAAACAAAACACGCCTGCCAACTTTTTGATGGAGTTTGCAGGAGCCACTTGGTACTATCAAACCAGCCCAACTTGGCACTGGTGCCACCATGGGTCTGGTAAACTTCCTGCGTATCGTGGATTCTTAGGAGCCAGCCGACCACTCCTAGCCACAGGCCCCCAAACGAAAACCTAGGCCTATTTCTCTGGCAAACAAAAGTAAGCTGCCCCGCTTCTGGATGGCAGATTGCAGGAGACACTTGGGACTATCAAACCAGCCCAACTTGGCACTGGTGCCACCTTGGATCTGGGAACCATGCTGTGTATCGTGGATTTTCAGGGGCCAGCCGGCCACTCTCAGCAATATGCCCCCAAACAGAAACCTCGGCCCGTGTCTCTGGCAAACAAAACTCAACTGCCCCTCTTCTGGATGGCAAATTGCAGGATGAACTTGATACTAAAACCGCAGGCTGACTTGGTAGTGGTGACACCTTGGGCCTGGGAACCATCATGCGTATCGAGCATTTTAAGGAGCCAGCCGGCCACTCCCAGCAATATGCCCCCAAAAACAATCCACGGAATTTTTCTCTGACAAAAAAAAATCAGCTGCCCCGCTTCTGGATGGCAGATTGCAGGAGCCACTTTGCACCATCAAACCAGCCCGACTTGGCACTGGTGCCACCTTGCATCTGGGAACCATGCTGCCTAGCGTGGATTTTCAGGAGCCAGGCGGCCACTCTCAGCTATATGCCCCCAAACAAAACCCACGGCCCGTTTCCCTGGCAAACAAAATTAAGCTGCCCTGCTTCTGGATGGCAGATTGCAGGAACCACTTGGTAGTATCAAACCAGCCCGACTTGGCACTGGTGCCACCTTGGGTCTGGGAACCATCCTGCGTATCGTGGATTCTAAGGAGCCAGCCGGCCACTCCCAGCCACAGGCCCTCAAACAAAAACAACGGCGCTTTTCCCTGGAAAACAAAACTCGCCTGCCAACTTTTTGATGGCAGATTGCAGGAGCAACTTGGTACTATCAAACCAGCCCAACTTGGCACTGGTGCCACCATGGGTCTGGTAACCATCCTGCCTATTGTAGCTTTCCAGGAGCCAGCCGGTCACTCCCAGCCATAGGCCCCCAGTCACAAACCTCGGCTCGTTTCCCTGGCAAGCAAAAGTAAGCTGCCCCGCTTCTGGATGGCAGATTGCAGGAGCCACTTGGTACTATCAAACCAGCCCGACTTGGCACTGGTGCCACCTTGGGTCAGGGAACCATGCTGTGTATCGCAGATTCTAAGGCGCCAGTCGGCCACTCCCAGCCACAAGCCCCCAAACACAAACAACGGCGCTTTTCTCTGGCAAACAAAACTCAACTGCCCCTCTTCTGGATTGCAAATTGCAGGACGCACTTGGTACTATAAAAACAGCCCGACTTTGCAATGGTGCCACCTTGGGTCTGGGAACCATCCTGCGTATCGAACTTTTTAATGAGTCAGCCGGCCACTCCCAGCCATATGCCCCCAAACACAACCCACGGCCCTTTCCTCTGGAAAACAAAACTCGCCTTCCAGCTTTTTGATGGCAGATTGCAGGAGCCACTTGGTACTATCAAACCAGCACCACTTGGCACTGGTGCCACCTTGGGTCTGGGAACCATCCTGCGTATTGTGGATTGTCAGGAGCCAGCTGAACACTCTCGGCCAGAGACCCCAATCAAAAACAACGGCCCGTTTCACAGGCAAACAAAACTCAGCTGCCCCGCTTCTGGATGGGAGATTGCAGGAGGCACTTTACACTGTGAAACCAGCCCCACTTGGCACTGGTGCCACCTTGGGTCTGGGAACCATGCTGCGTATCATGGATTTTCAGGAGCCAGCCGGTCACTCCCAGCCACAGGCCCCCAAACACAAACCACAGCCTTTTTCTCTGGCAAACAAAATTCAGCTGCCCCACTTCTGGATGGCAGATTGCAGGAGCAACTTGGGACTATCACACCAGCACAACATGGCACTGCTGCCACCTTGGATCTGGGAACCATCCTTCCTATCGTGGATTTTCTGGGGCCAGCCGGTCACTCTCAGCCATAGGCCCCAAACACAAACCACGGCCCTTTTCTCTGGAAAACAAAACTCAACTGCCCCTCTTCTGGATGGCAGATTGCAGGAGCCACTGGGTACTATGAAACCAGCCCTACTTGGCACTGGCGCCACCTTGGGTCTGGGACCCATGCTGCGTATCATGGATTTTCAGGAGCCAGCCGTCCACTGCCAGCCACAGGCCCCGAAACACAAACAACAGCCTTTTTCTCTGGCAAACAAAATTCAGCTGTCCCGCTTCTGGATGGCAGATTGCAGGAACCACTTGGTACTAACAAACCAGCCCGACTTGGCACTGGTGCCACCTTGGGTCTGGGAACCATCCTGCGTATCGTGGATTCTAAGGAGCCAGCTGGCCACTCCCAGCCACAGGCCCCAAAACACACACAACGGTGCTTTTCCCTGGAAAACAAAACTCGCCTGCCAACTTTTTGATGGCAGATTGCAGGAGCCACTTGGTACTATCAAACCAGCCCAACTTGGCACTGGTGCCACCATGGGTCTGGTCACCATCCTGCCTATCGTAGCTTTTCAGGAGCCAGCCGGTCACTCCCAGCCATAGGCCCCCAGACACAAACCTCGGCCCGTTTCCCTGGCACACAAAAGTATGCTACCGCACTTCTGGATGGCAGATTGCAGGAGCCACTTTGCACCATCAAACCAGCCCGACTTGGCACTGGTGCCACCTCTGGTCTGGGAACCATGCTGCGTATCGTGGATTCTAATTAGCCAGCCGGCCACTCCCAGCCACAGGCCTCTAAACAAAAACAACGGCGCTTTTCCCTGGAAAACAAAACTGGCCTGCCAACTTTTTGAGGGCAGATTGCCGGAGCCACTTGGTACCATCAAACCAGCCCAACTTGGCACTGGTGCCACCTTCGGTCTGGGAACCATCCTGCCTATTGTAGCTTTTCAGGAGCCAGCCTGTCACTCCTAGCCCTAGGCCCCCAGTCATAAACCTCGGCCCGTTTCCCGGGCACACAAAAGTAAGCTACCCCGCTTCAGGATGGCAGATTGCAGGAGCCACTTTTCACCATCAAACAAGCGCGACGTGGCACTGGTGCCACCTTGGGTCTGGGAACCATCCTGCGTATCGTGTGTTCTAAGGAGCCAGCCGGCCACTCCCAGCCACAGTCCCCCAAACAAAAACAACGGTGCTTTTCCCTGGAAAACAAAACCGGCCTGCCAACTTTGTGATGGCAGATTGCAGGTGCTATTTAGTACTATCAAACCAGCCCGACTTGGCACTGGTGCCACCTCTGGTCTGGGAACCATCCTGCCTATCATGGATTTTCAGGGGCCAGACGGCCACTCTCAGCCATATGCCCCCAAAAACAAACCACGGCCCTTTTCTCTGATAAACAAAACTCAACTGCCCCTCTTATGGATGGGAAATTTTAGGACACACTTTGTACTACGAAAACCGCCCGACTTGGCACTGGTGCCACCGTGGGTCAGGGAACCATCCTGCCTATCGTAGCTTTTTAAGGAGCCAGCAGGCCACGCCCAGCCATATACCCCCAAAAACAAACCACGGACCATTTCTCTTGGAAACAAAAATCCGCTACCCCGCGTCTGGATGGCAGATTGCAGGAGCCACTTTGCACCATCAAACCAGCCCGACTTGGCACTGGTGCCACCTTGGATCTGGGAACCATCCTGCCTATCGTAGCTTTTCAGGAGCCAGCCGGTTACTCCCAACCATAGGCCCCCAGACAGAAAGCTCTGCCCGTTTCCCTGGCAAACAAAAGTAAGCTACCCCGCTTCTGGATGGCAGATTGCAGGAGCCACTTGGTACTATCAAACCAGTCCGACTTGGCACTGGTGCCACCTTGGGTCTGGGAACCATCCTGCATATCGTGGATTCTAAGGAGCCAGCCGGCCACTCCCAGCCACAGGCCCCCAAACACAAACAACGGCGCTTTTCCCTGGAAAACAAAACTCGCCTGCCAACTTTTTGATGGCAGATTGCAGGAGCCACTTGGTACTATCAAACCAGCCCAACTTGGCACTGGTGCCACCATGGGTCTGGTCACCATCCTGCCTATCGTAGCTTTTCAGGAGCCAGCCGGTCACTCCCAGCCTTAGGCCCCCAGTCACAAACCTCGGCTCGTTTCCCTGGCAAACAAAAGTAAGCTGCCCCGCTTCTGGATATCAGATTGCAGGAGCCACTTGGTACTATCAAACCAGCCCAACTTGGAAATGGTGCCACCTTGGGTCTGGGAACCATGCTGCGTAACGTAGATTCTAAGGCGCCAGGCGGCCACTCCCAGCCACAGGCCCCAAAATACAAACAACGGCGCTTTTCCCTGGAAAACAAAACTCGCCTGCCAGCTTTTTGATGGCATATTGCAGGAGTCACTTGGTACTATCAAATCATCCCAACTTGGCGCTGGTGCCACTATGCGTCTGGGAACCATCCTGCCTATTGTAGCATTTCAGGAGCCAGCCGGTCACTCCCAGGCATAGGCCCCCAGACACAATCCTCGGACCGTTTCCCTGGCAAACAAAATTAAGCTGCCCCGATTCTGGATGGCAGATTGCAGGTGCCACTTGGTAGTGTCAAATCAGCCCAAATTGGCACTGGTGCCACCATGGGTCTGGTCACCATCCTGCCTATCGTAGCTTTTCAGGAGCCAGCCGGTCACTCCCAGCCATAGGCCCCCAGACAAATACCTCGGCCCGTTTCCCTGGCAAACAAAAGTAAGCTGCCCCGCTTCTGGATGGCAGATTGCAGCAGCCACATGGTACTATCAAACCAGGCCAACATGGCACTGGTGCCACCTTGGCTCTGGGAACCATCCTGCCTATCGTGGATTTTCAGGGGCCAGCCGGCCACTCTCAGCCATATGCCCCCAAACACAAACCACGGCCCTTTTCTCTGGTAAACAAAACTCAACTGCCCCTCTTCTGGATGGCAAATTGCAGGACGCACTTGGTGCTACGAAAACAGCCCGACTTGGCACTGATGCCACCTTGGGTCAAGGAACCATCCTGCGTATCGATCTTTTTAAGGAGCCAGCCGGCCACGTCCAGCCATATACCCCCAAAACAAAACCACGGAACTTTTCTCCAGCAAACAAAAATCCGCCGCCCCGCGTCTGGATGACAGATTGCAGGAGCTATTTAGTATTATCAAACCAGCCCGACTTGGCACTGGTGCCACCATGGTTCTGGTAACCATCCTGCCTATCGTAGCTTTTCAGTAGCCAGCCGGTCACTCCCAGCCATAGGCCCCCAGACAAATACCTCGGCCCGTTTCCCTGGCAAACAAAAGTAAGCTGTCCCGCTTCTGGATGGCAGATTGCAGGAGCCACTTGGTACTATCAAACCAGCCCAACTTGGCACTGGTGCCACCTTGGGTCTGGGAACCATGCTGCGTATCCTGGGTTCAAAGGAGCCAGCCGGCCACTCCCAGCCACAGGCCTCCAAACACAAACAACGGCGCTTTTCCCTGGAAAACAAAACTCGCCTGCCAAGTTTTTGATGGCAGATTGCAGGAGCCACTTGGTACTATCAAACCAGCCCAACTTGGCAGTGGTGCCACCATGGGTCTGGTCACCATCCTGCCTATCGTAGCTTTTCAGAAGCCAGCCGGTCACTCCCAGCCATAGGCCCCCAGACACAAAGCTCGGCCCGTTTCCCTGGCAAAAAAAAGTAAGCTGCCCCGCCTCTGGATGGCAGATTGCAGGAACCACTTGGTACTATCAAACCAGCCCAACATGGCACTGGTGCCACCTTGGGTTGGGAACCATCCGGCGTATCGTGTGTTGAAAGGAGCCAGCCGGCCACTCCCAGCCACAGGCCTCCAAACAAACACAATGGCGCTTTTCCCTGGAAAACAAAACTCAACTGCCCTTCTTCTGGATGGAAAATTGCAGGACGCTCTTGGTACTACAAAAACAGCCAAACTTGGCAATGGTGCCACCTTGGATCTGGGAACCATCCTGCGTATCTAGCTTCTTAAGGAGCCAGCCGGCCACTCCCAGCCATATGCCCCCAAAAACAAACCACGGAAGTTTAATCTGGCAAACAAAGATCCGATGCCCAACGTCAGGATGGCAGATTGCAGGAGCCACTTGGTACTATCAAACGAGCCCGACTTGGCCCTGGTGCCACCTTGAGTCTGGGAACCATCCTGCGTATTGTGGATTGTCAGGAGCCAGTCGACCATTCTCGGCCACAGACCCCAATCAAAAACAACGGCCGGTTCACAGGCAAAAGAACTCAGCTGCCCCGTTTCTGGATGGGAGATTGCATGAGCCACTTGACACTCTCAAACCAGCCCCACTTGGCACTAGTGCCATCTTGGGTCTGGGAACCATGCTGCGTGTCATGGATTTTCAGGAGCCAGCTGGCCACTGCCAGCCACACGCCCCCAAACACAAACCTCGGCCCGTTTCCCTGGCAAACAAAAGTAAGTTACCCCGCTTCTGGATGGCAGATTGCAGGAACCACTTGGTACTATCAAACCAGCCCGACTTGGCACTGGTGCCATCTTGGGTCTGGGAACCATCCTGCGTATCGTGGATTCTAAGGAGGCAGCCGGCCACTCCCAGCCACAGGCCCGCAAACACAAACAACGGCGCTTTTCCCTGGAAAACAAAACTCGCCTGCCAGCTTTTTGATGGCAGATTGCAGGAGCCACTTGGTACTATCAAATCAGCCCAACTTGGCACTGGTGCCACCATGGGTCTGGTCACCATCCTGCCTATCGTAGCTTTTCAGGAGCCAGCCGGTCTCTCCCAGCCATAGGCCTCCAGACACAAACCTCGGCCCGTTTCCCTGGCAAAAAAAAGTAAGCTACCCCGCTACTGGATGGCAGATTGCAGGAGCCACTTTGCACCATCAAACTAGCCCGACTTGGCACTGGTGCCACCTCTGGTCTGGGAACAATGCTGCGTATTGTGGATTCTAAGGAGCCAGCCGGCCACTCCCAGCCACAGGCCCCCAAACACAAACAACGGCGCTTTTTCCTGGAAAACAAAACTCGCCTGCCAACTTTTTGATGGCAGATTGCAGGAGCCACTTGGTACTATCAAACCAGCCCAACTTGGCACTGGTGCCACCATGGGTCTGGTCACCATCCTGCCTATCGTAGCTTTTCAGGACCTAGCAGGTCACTCCCAGCCATAGGCCCCCAGACACAAAGCTCGGCCCGTTTCACTGGCAAACAAAAGTAAGCTGCCCCGCTTCTGGATGGCAGATTGCAGGAACCACTTGGTACTATCAAACCAGCCCAACTTGGCACTGGTGCCACCTTGGGTCTGGGAACCATCCTGCGTATCGTGGATTCTAAGGAGCCAGCTGGCCACTCCCAGCCACAGGACCCCAATCACAAACAACGGCGCTTTTCCCTGGAAAACAAAACTCGCCTGCCAACTTTTTGATGGCAGATTGCAGGAGCTACTTGGTACTATCAAATCAGCCCAACTTGGCACTGGTGCCACATCTGGTCGGGTCACCATCCTGCCTATCGTAGCTTTTCAGGAGCCAGCCGGTCACTCCCAGCCATAGGCCCTCAGACAAAAACCTCGGCCCGTTTCCCTGGCAAACAAAAGTAAGCTGCCCCGCTTCTGGATGGCAGATTGCAGGACGCACTTGGTACTATCAAACCAGCCCAACTTGGAAATGGTGCCACCTCTGGTCTGGGAACCATCCTGCGTATCGTGGATTCTAAGGAGCCAGCCGGTCACTCCCAGCCACAGGCCCCCAAATACAAACAACAGCGCTTTTCCCTGGAAAACAAAACTCGCCTGCCAACATTTTGATGGCAGATTGCAGGAGCCACTTGGTACTATCAAATCAGCCCAACTTGGCACTGGTGCCACCATGGGTCTGGTCACCATCCTGCCTATCGTAGCTTTTCAGGAGCCAGCCGGTCACTCCCAGCCATAGGCCCCCAGACACAAACCTCGGCCCGTTTCCCTGGCAAAAAAAAGTAAGCTGCCCCGCTTCTGGATGGCAGATTGCAGGAGCCACTTTGCACCATCAAACTGGCCCGACTTGTCACTGGTGCCACCTCAGGTCTGGGAACCATCCTGCGTATCGTGGATTCCAATTAGCAAGACGGCCACTCCCAGCCACAGGCCCGCAGACACAAACAACGGCGCTTTTCCCTGGAAAACAAAACTCGCCTGCTGACTTTTTGATGGCAGATTGCAGGAGCCACTTTGTACTTTGAAATCAGCCGAACATGGCTCTGGTGCCACCATGGGTCTGGTCACCATCCTGCCTATCGTAGCTTTTCAGGAGCCAGCCGGTCACTCCCAGCCATAGGCCCCCAGATACAAAGCTCGGCCCGTTTCCCTGGCAAAAAAAAGTAAGCTGCCCCGCTTCTGGATGGCAGATTGCAGGACGCACTTGGTACTATCAAACCAGCCCAACTTGGCACTGGTGCCACCTCTGGTCTGGGAACCATCCTGCGTATCGTGGATTCTAAGGAGACAGCCGGCCACTCCCAGCCACAGGCACCCAAACACAAACAACGGCGCTTTTCCCTGGAAAACAAAACTCGCCTGCCAACATTTTGATGGCAGATTGCAGGAGCCACTTGGTACTATCAAACCAGCCCAACTTGGCACTGGTGCCACCATGGGTCTGGTCACCATCCTGCCTATCGTAGCTTTTCAGGAGCCAGCCGGTCACTCCCAGCCATAGACCCCAGACACAAACCTCGGCCCGTTTCCCTGGCAAACAAAAGTAAGCTGCCCCGCTTCTGGATGGCAGATTGCAGGAGCCACTTTGCACCATCAAACTAGCCCGACTTGGCACTGGTGCCACCTCAGGTCTGGGAACCATCCTGCGTATCGTGGATTCTAAGGAGCCAGCCGGCCACTCCCAGCCACAGGCCCTCAAACACAAACAACGGCGCTTTTCCCTGGAAAACAAAACTCGCCTGCCAAATTTTGATGGCAGATTGCCGGAGCCACTTGGTACTATCAAACCAGCCCAACTTGGCACTGGTGCCACCATGGGTCTGGTCACCATCCTGCCTATCGTAGATTTTCAGGACCTAGCCGGTCACTCCCAGCCATAGGCCCCCAGACACAAACCTCGGCCCGTTTCCATGGCAAACAAAACTAAGCGGCGCCGCTTGTGGATGGCATATTGCAGGACGCACTTGGTACTATCAAACCCGCCCGACTTGGCACTGGTGCCACGTCAGGTCTGGGAACCATCCTGCGTATCGTGGATTCTAAGGAGCCAGCCGGCCACTCCCAGCCACAGGCCCTCAAACACAAACAACGGCGCTTTTCCCTGGGAAACAAAACTCGCCTGCCAACTTTTAGATGGCAGATTGCAGGAGCCACTTGGTACTATCAAACCAGCCCAACTTGGCACTGGTGCCACCATGGGTCTGGTCACCATCCTGCCTATCGTAGCTTTTCAGGAGCCATCCGGTCATTCCCAGCCATAGGCCCCCAGACACAAAGCTCGACCCGTTTCCGTGGCAAACAAAAGTAAGCTGCCCCGCTTCTGGATGGCAGATTGCAGGAGCCACTTGGTATAATCAAACCAGCCCGACTTGGCACTGGTGCCACTTCTGGTCTGGGAACCATGCTGCGTATCGTGGATTCTAAGGAGCCAGCCGGCCACTCCCAGCCACAGGCCCTCAAACACAAACAACGGCGCTTTTCCCTGGAAAACAAAACTCGCCTGCCAAATTTTTCATGGCGGATTGCAGGAGCCACTTGGTACTATCAAACCAGCCCTACTTGGCACTGGTGCCGCCATGGGTCTGGTCACCATCCTGCCTAGCGTAACTTTTCAGGAGCCAGCCGGTAACTCCCAGCCATAGGCCCCCAGACACAAAGCTCGGCCCGTTTCCCTGGCAAACAAAAGTAAGCTGCCCCGCTTCTGGATGGCAGATTGCAGGAGCCACTTGGTACTATCAAACCAGCCCGACTTGGCACTGGTGCCACCTCTGGTCTGGGAACAATCCCGCGTATCGTGGATTCTAAGGAGCCAGTCGGCAACTCCCAGCTACAGGCCCCCAAACACAAGCAACGGCCCGTTTCCGTGGAAAACAAAAGTAAGCTGCCCCGCTTCTGGATGGCAGATTGCAGGAGCCACTTGGTACTATCAAACCAGCCCAACTTGGCACTGGTGCCACCTTGGGTCTGGGAACCATCCTGCGTATCGTGGATTCTAAGGAGCCAGCCGGCCACTCCCAGCCACAGACCCCAAACAAAATCAACGGCGCTTTTCCCTGGAAAACAAAACTCGCCTGCCAACATTTTGATGGCAGATTGCAGGAGCCACTTGGTACTATCAAATCAGTCCAACTTGGCACTGGTGCCACCATGGGTCTGGTCACCATCCTGCCTATCGTAGCTTTTCAGGAGCCAGCCGGTCACTCCCAGCTATAGGCCCCCAGAAAAAAACCTCGGCCCGTTTCCCTGGCAAACAAAAGTAAGCTGCCCCGCTTCTGGATGGCAGTTTGCAGGAGCCACTTGGTACTATCAAACCGGCCCGACTTGGCACTGGTGCCACCTCTGGTCTTGGAACCATCCTGCGTATCGTGGATTCTAAGGAGCCAGCCGGTCACTCCCAGCCACAGGCCCCCAAACAAAAACAACGGCGTTTTTCCCTGGAAAACAAAACTCGCCTGCCAACTCTTTGATGGCAGATTGCAGGAGCCACTTGCTACTATCAAATCAGCCCAACTTGGCACTGGTGCCACCATGGGTCTGGTCAACATCCTGCCTATCGTAGCTTTTCAGGAGCCAGCCGGTCACTCGCAGCCATAGGCCCCCAGACAAAAACCTCGGCCATTTTCCCTGCCAAACAAAAGTAAGCTACCCCGCTTCTGCATGGCAGATTGCAGGAGCCACTTTGCAGCATCAAACTAGCCCGACTTGGCACTGGTGCCACGTCAGGTCTGGGAACCATCCTGCGTATCGTGGATTCCAATTAGCAAGCCGGCCACTCCCAGCCACAGGCCCCCAAACACAAACAACGGCGCTTTTCCCTGGAAATCAAAACTCGCCTGCCAAATTTTGATGGCAGATTGCAGGAGCCACTTGGTACTATCAAACCAGCTCAACTTGGCACTGGTGCCACCATGGGTCTGGTCACCATCCTGCCTATCGTAGCTTTTCAGGACCTAGCCGGTCACTCGCAGCCATAGGCCCCCAGACACAAAGCTCGGCCCGTTTCCCTGGCAAACAAAAGTAAGCTGCCCCGCTTCTGGATGGCAGATTGCAGGAGCCACTTGGTACTATCAAACCAGCCCAACTTGGCACTGGTGCCACCTTGGGTCTGGGAACCATCCTGCGTATCGTGGATTCTAAGGAGCCAGCCGGCCACTCCCACCCACAGGCACCCAAACACAAACAACGGCGCTTTTCCCTGGAAAACAAAACTCGCCTGCCAACTTTTTGATGGCAGATTGCAGGAGCCACTTGGTACTATCAAACTAGCCCAACTTGGCACTGGTGCCACCATGGATATGGTCACCATCCTGCCTATCGTAGCTTTTCAGGACCTAGCAGGTCACTCCCAGCCATAGGCCCCCAGACAAAAACCTCGGCCCGTTTCCCTGGCAAACAAAAGTAAGCTGCCCCGCTTCTGGATGGCAGATTGCAGGAACCACTTGGTACTATCAAACCAGCCCGACTTGGCACTGGTGCCACCTCTGGTCTGGGAACCATCCTGCGTATCGTGGATTCTAAGCAGCCAGCCGGCCACTCCCAGCCACAGGCCCCTAAATACAAAAAACAGCGCTTTTCCCTGGAAAACAAAACTCGCCTGCCAACATTTTGATGGCAGATTGCAGGAGCCACTTGGTACTATCAAATCAGCCCAACATGGCACTGGTGCCACCATGGGTCTGGGAACCATCCTGCCTATCGTAGCTGTTCAGGCGCCAGCCGGTCACTCCCAGCCATAGGCCCCCAGAGAAAAACCTCGGCCCTTTTCCCTGGAAAACAAAAGTAAGCTGCCCCGCTTCTGGATGGCAGATTGCAGGAGCCACTTTGCACCATCAAACTGGCCCGACTTGTCACTGGTGCCACCTCAGGTCTGGGAACCATGCTGCATATCGTGGATTCCAATTAGCAAGCCGGCCACTCCCAGCCACAGGCCCCCAAACACAAACAACGGCGCTTTTCCCTGGAAAACAAAACTCGCCTGCCAAGTTTTTGATGGCAGACTGCAGGAGCCACTTGGTACTATCAAACCAGCCCAACTTGGCACTGGTGTCACCATGGGTCTGGTCACCATCCTGCCTATCATAGCTTTTCAGGACCTAGACGGTCACTCCCAGCCATAGGCCTCCAGACACAAACCTCGGCCCGTTTCCCTGGCAAAAAAAAGTAAGCTGCCCCGCTTCTGGATGGCAGATTGCAGGAGCCACTTTGCACCATCAAACTGGCCCGACTTGTCACTGGTGCCACCTCAGGTCTGGGAACCATCCTGCGTATCGTGGATTCCAATTAGCAAGACGGCCACTCCCAGCCACAGGCCCGCAGACACAAACAACGGCGCTTTTCCCTGGAAAACAAAACTCGCCTGCTGACTTTTTGATGGCAGATTGCAGGAGCCACTTTGTACTTTGAAATCAGCCGAACATGGCTCTGGTGCCACCATGGGTCTGGTCACCATCCTGCCTATCGTAGCTTTTCAGGAGCCAGCCGGTCACTCCCAGCCATAGGCCCCCAGATACAAAGCTCGGCCCGTTTCCCTGGCAAAAAAAAGTAAGCTGCCCCGCTTCTGGATGGCAGATTGCAGGACGCACTTGGTACTATCAAACCAGCCCAACTTGGCACTGGTGCCACCTCTGGTCTGGGAACCATCCTGCGTATCGTGGATTCTAAGGAGACAGCCGGCCACTCCCAGCCACAGGCACCCAAACACAAACAACGGCGCTTTTCCCTGGAAAACAAAACTCGCCTGCCAACATTTTGATGGCAGATTGCAGGAGCCACTTGGTACTATCAAACCAGCCCAACTTGGCACTGGTGCCACCATGGGTCTGGTCACCATCCTGCCTATCGTAGCTTTTCAGGAGCCAGCCGGTCACTCCCAGCCATAGACCCCAGACACAAAGCTCGGCCCGTTTCCCTGGCAAACAAAAGTAAGCTGCCCCGCTTCTGGATGGCAGATTGCAGGAGCCACTTTGCACCATCAAACTAGCCCGACTTGGCACTGGTGCCACCTCAGGTCTGGGAACCATCCTGCGTATCGTGGATTCTAAGGAGCCAGCCGGCCACTCCCAGCCACAGGCCCTCAAACACAAACAACGGCGCTTTTCCCTGGAAAACAAAACTCGCCTGCCAAATTTTGATGGCAGATTGCCGGAGCCACTTGGTACTATCAAACCAGCCCAACTTGGCACTGGTGCCACCATGGGTCTGGTCACCATCCTGCCTATCGTAGATTTTCAGGACCTAGCCGGTCACTCCCAGCCATAGGCCCCCAGACACAAACCTCGGCCCGTTTCCGTGGCAAACAAAACTAAGCGGCGCCGCTTGTGGATGGCATATTGCAGGACGCACTTGGTACTATCAAACCCGCCCGACTTGGCACTGGTGCCACGTCAGGTCTGGGAACCATCCTGCGTATCGTGGATTCTAAGGAGCCAGCCGGCCACTCCCAGCCACAGGCCCTCAAACACAAACAACGGCGCTTTTCCCTGGGAAACAAAACTCGCCTGCCAACTTTTAGATGGCAGATTGCAGGAGCCACTTGGTACTATCAAACCAGCCCAACTTGGCACTGGTGCCACCATGGGTCTGGTCACCATCCTGCCTATCGTAGCTTTTCAGGAGCCATCCGGTCATTCCCAGCCATAGGCCCCCAGACACAAAGCTCGACCCGTTTCCGTGGCAAACAAAAGTAAGCTGCCCCGCTTCTGGATGGCAGATTGCAGGAGCCACTTGGTATAATCAAACCAGCCCGACTTGGCACTGGTGCCACCTCTGGTCTGGGAACCATGCTGCGTATCGTGGATTCTAAGGAGCCAGCCGGCCACTCCCAGCCACAGGCCCTCAAACACAAACAACGGCGCTTTTCCCTGGAAAACAAAACTCGCCTGCCAAATTTTTCATGGCGGATTGCAGGAGCCACTTGGTACTATCAAACCAGCCCTACTTGGCACTGGTGCCGCCATGGGTCTGGTCACCATCCTGCCTAGCGTAACTTTTCAGGAGCCAGCCGGTAACTCCCAGCCATAGGCCCCCAGACACAAAGCTCGGCCCGTTTCCCTGGCAAACAAAAGTAAGCTGCCCCGCTTCTGGATGGCAGATTGCAGGAGCCACTTGGTACTATCAAACCAGCCCGACTTGGCACTGGTGCCACCTCTGGTCTGGGAACAATCCCGCGTATCGTGGATTCTAAGGAGCCAGTCGGCAACTCCCAGCTACAGGCCCCCAAACACAAGCAACGGCCCGTTTCCGTGGAAAACAAAAGTAAGCTGCCCCGCTTCTGGATGGCAGATTGCAGGAGCCACTTGGTACTATCAAACCAGCCCAACTTGGCACTGGTGCCACCTTGGGTCTGGGAACCATCCTGCGTATCGTGGATTCTAAGGAGCCAGCCGGCCACTCCCAGCCACAGGCCCCCAAACAAAATCAACGGCGCTTTTCCCTGGAAAACAAAACTCGCCTGCCAACATTTTGATGGCAGATTGCAGGAGCCACTTGGTACTATCAAATCAGTCCAACTTGGCACTGGTGCCACCATGGGTCTGGTCACCATCCTGCCTATCGTAGCTTTTCAGGAGCCAGCCGGTCACTCCCAGCTATAGGCCCCCAGAAAAAAACCTCGGCCCGTTTCCCTGGCAAACAAAA
Source organism: Melospiza melodia melodia (assembly GCF_035770615.1). NCBI lineage: Eukaryota > Metazoa > Chordata > Aves > Passeriformes > Passerellidae > Melospiza > Melospiza melodia. Next base: position 309,338 of record NC_086213.1, on the reverse strand, counting down.
GTAAGCTGCCCCGCTTCTGGATGGCAGATTGCAGGAGCCACTTGGTACTATCAAACCGGCCCGACTTGGCACTGGTGCCACCTCTGGTCTTGGAACCATCCTGCGTATCGTGGATTCTAAGGAGCCAGCCGGTCACTCCCAGCCACAGGCCCCCAAACAAAAACAACGGCGTTTTTCCCTGGAAAACAAAACTCGCCTGCCAACTCTTTGATGGCAGATTGCAGGAGCCACTTGCTACTATCAAATCAGCCCAACTTGGCACTGGTGCCACCATGGGTCTGGTCAACATCCTGCCTATCGTAGCTTTTCAGGAGCCAGCCGGTCACTCGCAGCCATAGGCCCCCAGACAAAAACCTCGGCCATTTTCCCTGCCAAACAAAAGTAAGCTACCCCGCTTCTGCATGGCAGATTGCAGGAGCCACTTTGCAGCATCAAACTAGCCCGACTTGGCACTGGTGCCACGTCAGGTCTGGGAACCATCCTGCGTATCGTGGATTCCAATTAGCAAGCCGGCCACTCCCAGCCACAGGCCCCCAAACACAAACAACGGCGCTTTTCCCTGGAAATCAAAACTCGCCTGCCAAATTTTGATGGCAGATTGCAGGAGCCACTTGGTACTATCAAACCAGCTCAACTTGGCACTGGTGCCACCATGGGTCTGGTCACCATCCTGCCTATCGTAGCTTTTCAGGACCTAGCCGGTCACTCGCAGCCATAGGCCCCCAGACACAAAGCTCGGCCCGTTTCCCAGGCAAACAAAAGTAAGCTGCCCCGCTTCTGGATGGCAGATTGCAGGAGCCACTTGGTACTATCAAACCAGCCCAACTTGGCACTGGTGCCACCTTGGGTCTGGGAACCATCCTGCGTATCGTGGATTCTAAGGAGCCAGCCGGCCACTCCCACCCACAGGCACCCAAACACAAACAACGGCGCTTTTCCCTGGAAAACAAAACTCGCCTGCCAACTTTTTGATGGCAGATTGCAGGAGCCACTTGGTACTATCAAACTAGCCCAACTTGGCACTGGTGCCACCATGGATATGGTCACCATCCTGCCTATCGTAGCTTTTCAGGACCTAGCAGGTCACTCCCAGCCATAGGCCCCCAGACAAAAACCTCGGCCCGTTTCCCTGGCAAACAAAAGTAAGCTGCCCCGCTTCTGGATGGCAGATTGCAGGAACCACTTGGTACTATCAAACCAGCCCGACTTGGCACTGGTGCCACCTCTGGTCTGGGAACCATCCTGCGTATCGTGGATTCTAAGCAGCCAGCCGGCCACTCCCAGCCACAGGCCCCTAAATACAAAAAACAGCGCTTTTCCCTGGAAAACAAAACTCGCCTGCCAACATTTTGATGGCAGATTGCAGGAGCCACTTGGTACTATCAAATCAGCCCAACATGGCACTGGTGCCACCATGGGTCTGGGAACCATCCTGCCTATCGTAGCTGTTCAGGCGCCAGCCGGTCACTCCCAGCCATAGGCCCCCAGAGAAAAACCTCGGCCCTTTTCCCTGGAAAACAAAAGTAAGCTGCCCCGCTTCTGGATGGCAGATTGCAGGAGCCACTTTGCACCATCAAACTGGCCCGACTTGTCACTGGTGCCACCTCAGGTCTGGGAACCATGCTGCATATCGTGGATTCCAATTAGCAAGCCGGCCACTCCCAGCCACAGGCCCCCAAACACAAACAACGGCGCTTTTCCCTGGAAAACAAAACTCGCCTGCCAAGTTTTTGATGGCAGACTGCAGGAGCCACTTGGTACTATCAAACCAGCCCAACTTGGCACTGGTGTCACCATGGGTCTGGTCACCATCCTGCCTATCATAGCTTTTCAGGACCTAGACGGTCACTCCCAGCCATAGGCCTCCAGACACAAACCTCGGCCCGTTTCCCTGGCAAACAAAAGTAAGCTGCCCCGCTTCTGGATGGCAGATTGCAGGAGCCACTTTGCACCATCAAACTAGCCCGACTTGGCACTGGTGCCGCCTCAGGTCTGGGAACCATCCTGCGTATCGTGGAGTCTAAGGAACCAGACGGCCACTCCAGCCACAGGCCCCCAGACACAAACAACGGCGCTTTTCCCTGGGAAACAAAACTCGCCTGACAACTTTTTGATGGCAGATTGCAGGAGCCACTTGGTACTATCAAACCAGCCCAACTTGGCACTGGTGCCACCATGGGTCTGGTCACCATCCTGCCTATCGTAGCTTTTCAGGAGCCAGCCGGTCACTCGCAGCCATAGGCCCCCAGACACAAAGCTCGGCCCGTTTCCCTGGAAAACACAAGTAAGCTGCCCCGCTTCTGGATGGCAGATTGCAGGACGCACTTGATAGTATCAAACCAGCCCGACTTGGCACTGGTGCCACCTCAGGTCTGGGAACCATCCTGCGTATCGTGGATTCTAAGCATCCAGCCGGCCACTCCCAGCCACAGGCCCCCAAACACAAACAACGGCGCTTTTCCCTGGGAAACAAAACTCGCCTGCCAACTTTTTGATGGCAGATTGCAGGAGCCACTTGGTACTATCAAACCAGCCCAACTTGGCACTGGTGCCACCATGGGTCTGGTCACCATCGTGCCTATCGTAGCTTTTCAGGAGCCAGCCGGTCACTCCCAGCCATAGGCCCCCAGACACAAACCTCGGCCCGTTTCCCTGGCAAACAAAAGTAAGTTATCCCGCTTCTGGATGGCAGATTGCAGGAGCCACTTTTCACCATCAAACCAGCCCGACTTGGCACTGGTGCCACGTCAGGTCTGGGAACCATCCTGCGTATCGTGGATTCTAAGGAGCCATCCGGCCACTCCCACCCACAGGCCCCCAAACACAAACAACGGCGCTTTTCCCTGGATAACAAACTCGCCTGCCAACTTTTTGATGGCAGATTGCAGGAGCCACTTGGTACTATCAAACCAGCCCAACTTGGCACTGGTGCCACCATGGGTCTGCTCACCATCCTGCCTATCGTAGCTTTTCAGGAGCCAGCCGGTCACTCCCAGCCATAGGCCCTGTGACACAAACCTCGGCCCGTTTCCCTGGCAAACAAAAGTAAGCTGCCCCGCTTCTGGATGGCAGATTGCAGGACGCACTTGGTACTATCAAACCAGCCCAACTTGGCACTGGTGCCACCTCTGGTCTGGGAACCATGCCGCGTATCGTGGATTCTAAGGAGCCAGCCGGCCACTCCCAGCCACAGGCCCCCAAACACAAACAACGGCGCTTTTCCCTGGAAAACAAAACTCGCCTGCCAACATTTTGATGGCAGATTGCAGGAGCCACTTGGTACTATCAAATCAGCCCAACTTGGCACTGGTGCCACCATGGGTCTGGTCACCATCCTGCCTATCGTAGCTTTTCAGGAGCCAGCCGGTCACTCCCAGCCATAGGCCCCGAGACACAAACCTGTGTCTCGGGGCCCGTTTCCCTGGCAAACAAAAGTAAGCTACCCCGCTTCTGGATGGCAGATTGCAGGAGCCACTTTGCACCATCAAACTAGCCCGACTTGGCACTGGTGCCACCTCTGGTCTGGGAACCATCCTGCGTATCGTGGATTCTAAGGAGCCAGCCGGCCACTCCCAGCCACAGGCCCCCAGACACAAACAACGGCGCTTTTCCCTGGGAAACAAAACTCGCCTGCCAACTTTTTGATGGCAGATTGCAGGAGCCACTTGGTACTATCAAACCAGCCCAACTTGGCACTGGTGCCACCATGGGTCTGGTCACCATCCTGCCTATCGTAGCTTTTCAGGAGCCAGCCGGTCACTCGCAGCCATAGGCCCCCAGACACAAAGCTCGGCCCGTTTCCCTGGAAAACACAAGTAAGCTGCCCCGCTTCTGGATGGCAGATTGCAGGACGCACTTGGTAGTATCAAACCAGCCCGACTTGGCACTGGTGCCACCTCAGGTCTGGGAACCATCCTGCGTATCGTGGATTCTAAGCATCCAGCCGGCCACTCCCAGCCACAGGCCCCCAAACACAAACAACGGCGCTTTTCCCTGGGAAACAAAACTCGCCTGCCAACTTTTTGATGGCAGATTGCAGGAGCCACTTGGTACTATCAAACCAGCCCAACTTGGCACTGGTGCCACCATGGGTCTGGTCACCATCCTGCCTATCGTAGCTTTTCAGGAGCCAGCCGGTCACTCCCAGCCATAGGCCCCCAGACACAAACCTCGGCCCGTTTCCCTGGCAAACAAAAGTAAGTTATCCCGCTTCTGGATGGCAGATTGCAGGAGCCACTTTTCACCATCAAACCAGCCCGACTTGGCACTGGTGCCACGTCAGGTCTGGGAACCATCCTGCGTATCGTGGATTCTAAGGAGCCATCCGGCCACTCCCACCCACAGGCCCCCAAACACAAACAACGGCGCTTTTCCCTGGATAACAAACTCGCCTGCCAACTTTTTGATGGCAGATTGCAGGAGCCACTTGGTACTATCAAACCAGCCCAACTTGGCACTGGTGCCACCATGGGTCTGGTCACCATCCTGCCTATCGTAGCTTTTCAGGAGCCAGCCGGTCACTCCCAGCCATAGGCCCTGAGACACAAACCTCGGCCCGTTTCCCTGGCAAACAAAAGTAAGCTGCCCCGCTTCTGGATGGCAGATTGCAGGACGCACTTGGTACTATCAAACCAGCCCAACTTGGCACTGGTGCCACCTCTGGTCTGGGAACCATGCCGCGTATCGTGGATTCTAAGGAGCCAGCCGGCCACTCCCAGCCACAGGCCCCCAAACACAAACAACGGCGCTTTTCCCTGGAAAACAAAACTCGCCTGCCAACATTTTGATGGCAGATTGCAGGAGCCACTTGGTACTATCAAATCAGCCCAACTTGGCACTGGTGCCACCATGGGTCTGGTCACCATCCTGCCTATCGTAGCTTTTCAGGAGCCAGCCGGTCACTCCCAGCCATAGGCCCCGAGACACAAACCTGTGTCTCGGGGCCCGTTTCCCTGGCAAACAAAAGTAAGCTACCCCGCTTCTGGATGGCAGATTGCAGGAGCCACTTTGCACCATCAAACTAGCCCGACTTGGCACTGGTGCCACCTCTGGTCTGGGAACCATCCTGCGTATCGTGGATTCTAAGGAGCCAGCCGGCCACTCCCAGCCACAGGCCCCCAAACACAAACAACGGCGCTTTTCCCTGGAAAACAAAACTCGCCTGACAACTTTTTGATGGCAGATTGCAGGAGCCACTTGGTACTATCAAACCAGCCCAACTTGGCACTGGTGCCACCATGGGTCTGGTCACCATCCTGCCTATCGTAGCTTTTCAGGAGCCAGCCGGTCACTCCCAGCCATAGGCCCCCAGACACAAACCTCTGCCCGTTTCCCTGGCAAACAAAAGTAAGCTGCCCCGCTTCTGGATGGCAGATTGCAGGACGCACTTTGTAGTATCAAACCAGCCCGACTTGTCACTGGTGCCACCTCTGGTCTGGGAACCATCCTGCGTATCGTTGATTCTAATTAGCCAGCCGGCCACTCCCAGCCACAGGCCCCCAAACACAAACAACGGCGCTTTTCCCTGGAAAACAAAACTCGGCTGCCAACTTTTTGATGGCAGATTGCAGGAGCCACTTGGTACTATCAAATAAGCCAAACTTGGCACTGGTGCCACCATGGGTCTGGTCACCATCCTGCCTATCGTAGCTGTTCAAGAGCCAGCCGGTCACTCCCAGCCATAGGCCCCGAGACACAAACCTCGGCCCGTTTCCCTGGCAAACAAAAGTAAGCTGCCCCGCTTCTGGATGGCAGATTGCAGGACGCACTTGGTAGTATCAAACCAGCCCAACTTGGCACTGGTGCCACCTTGGGTCTGGGAACCATCCTGCGTATCGTGGATTCTAAGGAGCCAGCCGGCCACTCCCTGCCACAGGCACCCAAACACAAACAACGGCGCTTTTCCCTGGAAAACAAAACTCGCCTGCCAACTTTTTGATGGCGGATTGCAGGAGCCACTTGGTACTATCAAACCAGCCCAACTTGGCACTGGTGCCACCATGGATATGGTCACCATCCTGCCTATCGTAGCTTTTCAGGACCTAGCAGGTCACTCCCAGCCATAGGCGCCCAGACACAATGCTCGGCCCTTTTCCCTGGCAAACATATATAAGCTGCCCCGCTTCTGGATGGCAGATTGCAGGAACCACTTGGTATTATAAAACCAGCCCGACTTGGCACTGGTGCCGCCTCAGGTCTGGGAACCATCCTGCGTATCGTGGATTCTAAGGAGCCAGCCGGCCACTCCCAGCCACAGGCCCCCAAACACAAACAACGGCGCTTTTCCCTGGAAAACAAAACTCGCCTGCCAACTTTTTGATGGCAGATTGCAGGAGCCACTTGGTACTATCAAACCAGCCCAACTTGGCACTGGTGCCACCATGGGTCTGGTCACCATCCTGCCTATCGTAGCTTTTCAGGAGCCAGCCGGTCACTCCCAGCCATAGGCCCCGAGACACAATCCTCGGCCCGTTTCCCTGGCAAACAAAAGTAAGCTGCCCCGCTTCTGGATGGCAGATTGCAGGACGCACTTGGTAGTATCAAACCAGCCCGACTTGTCACTGGTGCCACCTCTGGTCTGGGAACCATCCTGCGTATCGTGGATTCTAATTAGCCAGCCGGCCACTCCCAGCCACAGGCCCCCAAACACAAACAACGGCGCTTTTCCCTGGAAAACAAAACTCGCCTGCCAAATTTTTGATGGCAGATTGCAGGAGCCACTTGGTACTATCAAACCAGCCCAACTTGGCACTGGTGCCACCATGGGTCTGGTCACCATCCCGCCTATCGTAGCTTTTCAGGGGCCAACCGGTCACCCCCAGCCATAGGCCCCGAGACAAATACCTCGGCCCGTTTCCCTGGCAAAAAAAAGTAAGCTACCCCCCTTCTGGATGGCAGATTGCAGGACGCACTTGGTAGTATCAAACCAGCCCGACTTGGCACTGGTGCCACCTTGGGTCTGGGAACCATCCTGCGTATCGTGGATTCTAAGGAGCCAGCCGGCCACTCCCAGCCACAGGCCCCCAGGCACAAACAACGGCGCTTTTCCCTGGAAAACAAAACTCGCCTGCCAACATTTTGATGGCAGATTGCAGGAGCCACTTGGTACTATCAAATCAGCCCAACTTGGCACTGGTGCCACCATGGGTCTGGTCACCATCCTGCCTATCGTAGCTGTTCAGGCTCCACCCGGTCACTCCCAGCCATAGGCCCTCAGAGAAAAACCTCGGCCCGTTTCCCTGGCAAACAAAAGTAAGCTTCCCCGCTTCTGGATGGCAGATTGCAGGAGACATTTTGCACCATCAAACTTGCCTGACTTGTCACTGGTGCCACCTCAAGTCTGGGAACCATCCTGCCTATCGTGGATTCCAATTAGCAAGCCGGCCACTCCCACCCACAGGCCCCCAAACACAAACAACGGCGCTTTTCCCTGGAAAACAAAACTCGCCTGCCAAATTTTTGATGGCAGATTGCAGGAGCCACTTGGTACTATCAAACCAGCCCAACTTGGCACTGGTGCCACCATGGGTCTGGTCACCATCCTGCCTATCGTAGCTTTTCAGGACCTAGACGGTCCCTCCCAGCCATAGGCCCCGTGACACAAAGCTCAGCCCGTTTCCCTGACAAACAAAAGTAAGCTGTCCCGCTTCTGGATGGCAGATTGCAGGATCCAGTAGGTATTATCAAACCAGCCCTACTTGGCACTGGTGCCACCTCTGGTCTGGGAACCATCCTGCGTATCGTGGATTCTAAGCAGCCAGCCGGCCACTCCCAGCCACAGGCCCCCAAACAAAATCAACGGCGCTTTTCCCTGGAAAACAAAACTCGCCTGCCAACATTTTGATGGCAGATTGCAGGAGCCACTTGGTACTATCAAATCAGCCAAACTTGGGACTGGTGCCACCATGGGTCTGGTCACCATGCTGCCTATTGTAGCTTTTCAGGAGCCAGCCGGTCACTCCCAGCCATAGGCCCCGAGACACAAAGCTCGGCCCGTTTCCCTGGCAAACAAAAGAAAGCTGCCCCGCTTCTGGATGGCACATTGCCGGACGCACTTGGTACTATTAAACCAGCCCAACTTGGCACTGGTGCCACCATGGGTCTGGTCACCATCCTGCCTATCGTAGCTTTTCAGGAGCCAGCCGGTCACTCCCAGCCATAGGCCCCGAGACACAAACCTGTGTCTCGGGGCCCGTTTCCCTGGCAAACAAAAGTAAGCTACCCCGCTTCTGGATGGCAGATTGCAGGAGCCACTTTGCACCATCAAACTAACCCGACTTGGCACTGGTGCCACCTCTGGTCTGGGAACCATCCTGCGTATCGTGGATTCTAAGGAGCCAGCCGGCCACTCCCAGCCACAGGCCCCCAGACACAAACAACGGCGCTTTTCCCTGGGAAACAAAACTCGCCTGACAACTTTTTGATGGCAGATTGCAGGAGCCACTTGGTACTATCAAACCAGCCCAACTTGGCACTGGTGCCACCATGGGTCTGGTCACCATCCTGCCTATCGTAGCTTTTCAGGAGCCAGCCGGTCACTCGCAGCCATAGGCCCCCAGACACAAAGCTCGGCCCGTTTCCCTGGAAAACACAAGTAAGCTGCCCCGCTTCTGGATGGCAGATTGCAGGACGCACTTGGTAGTATCAAACCAGCCCGACTTGGCACTGGTGCCACCTCAGGTCTGGGAACCATCCTGCGTATCGTGGATTCTAATTAGCCATCCGGCCACTCCCAGCCACAGGCCGCCGAACACAAACAACGACGCTTTTCCCTGGAAAACAAAACTCGCCTGCCAATTTTTGATGACAGATTGCAGGAGCCACTTGGTACTATCAAACCAGCCCAACTTGGCCCTGGTGCCACCATGGGTCTGGTCACCATCCTGCACATCGTAGCTTTTCAGGAACCAGCCGGTCATTCCCAGCCATAGGCCCCCAGACACAAAGCTCGACCCGTTTCCGTGGCAAACAAAAATAAGCTGCCCCGCTTCTGGAAGGCAGATTGCAGGAGCCACTTGGTATAATCAAACCAGCCCGACTTGGCACTGGTGCCACCTCTGGTCTGGGAACCATCCTGCGTATCGTGGATTCTAAGGAGCCAGCCGGCCACTCCCTGCCACATGCCCCCAAACACAAACAACGTCGCTTTTCCCTGGAAAACAAAACTCGCCTGCCAACTTTGTGATGGCAGATTGCAGGAGCCACTTGGTACTATCAAATCAGCCAAACTTGGGACTGGTGCCACCATGGGTCTGGTCACCATGCTGCCTATCGTAGCTTTTCAGGACCTAGGCGGTCACTCCCAGCCATAGGCCCCCAGACACAAACCTCGGCCCGTT